>NC_043012.1:40855119-40887866 GCF_006345805.1 Octopus sinensis
TTTTAATTTAGTGCATGTGCATGGTTTGCTTTTGATTTTGTCAACTACACAGTATAGTAGGGTCAGTTGGGCACTGTCTGTGAGAGAAAAACAGCACCATGATGCAATTCACTCTGCCAGAAATTTTGAAACAACATGCTGTACTGCTTGGCATTCATGTCAGAAGCTCCATTTTGGTGTTTTGGTGTCAATCTGCGGACATGTACCGAGAGTGATAGAAATCAAACATCCAGTCAACATCATGGTGTTTGGAGTGATCACTAGTGATTGCAATGTTATGCCTCCATTCGTCTTCCCACATGGCCTCACCCTCAACACAAAGTCCTACATCGAGTGCCTGAAGTGGGTAGTGCTACCCTGGGTTAAGAGGGGAGCTGCTGAAAGACACTATGTCTAGCAGCAGGACTCATGCCTCACAAGCAGGAGAACCCAGTCATGACTGTCAGACAATTTCTGCAACCACATCACTCCTAACATCCTTCCACCTAACTCCCTAGACTGCAAACCCCTTAACTATTATGTGTGGGGCGCAGCTGAGCAAGAGACCAACAAAACACCAAAGATGATCTGAAGGCAAGGATTATGGCAGCCATCACCAACTTAAACAAGGAGACCATCCTGAAGTCCTCTGAAGGCCATAGATGAAGCCAATAGCGATTTTATTGAATAAATTTACTCTTTAGTATTTCAAAATATTTAAAAATAATCTTGGTCAATATCTTTATATATAAAAGAGAGGTTGTGTGCTGTCTGTCTCCTACGATTTAGATTCCTAACTACTCCCACATTTTGCGGTGCAGTTTAACCAAAAGCGAGTATCTTATAGTCGTGATTCATATTGAGCCCTTCTGGGTATTAGCGCGCATCTACGATGAATCTATGATTTAAAAAAAAAATTACAATCAATTTTTCCCATTTTTAATGCATTTTTGGCATATATAAGGGAAGTAACTCTCTAAAAATTTATTATTAAATCTCAGAACGTAAAAAGCTACAGTAACACCCCAACCTTTGTGGTTAGCCATATTGAGATGGCTATTATACTTTACATCTCTAAAAATGCTTATATAGTTATTTCCCTTACAAACCTGAGCAACGCCGGGCGATACTGCTAGTATCCATTAAAATGTGATGTCAGTGTTACTTTCATTTTTGCGTAATTTAGACAAAAGTTTATTCACCACACCCTGTACACACACACACACACACACACACACACACACACATATGTTTATAGTGACAATCGCCCATTGAAATTCTTTTGCAGATAGTACAGATTTCGAAATATTTCTCGAAGAATTACCAACTTCTTTTATTATCATGGTTGTTGTCTGGGATGATGCTGCCATCAAGTAAGTTTACCAATTCTTTATCATTCTACCTTTCTTCCTGTACCAGTGGAACATAAAAAGCACTATTCGAACTTGATCGTTGCCAGCGTTGCTTTACTGTCACATGTGCCAGTGACATGTAAAAAAGAACATTTGAGTGTGGTCGTTGCCAGTGCCGCCGGACTGGCTCTCGTGCAAGTAGCACGTAAAAAACACCTTTTGAGCGTGGTCATTGCCAGAAATGTCTGATTAGCACTCATGCCGGTGGCATGAAAACACACTCACTACATTCTTGGAGTGGTTGGTGTTAGGAAGGGCATCCAGCTGTAAAAACTTTACCAGATCAGATTGAGCCTGGTGCAGCCTTCTGGCCCCGGTCGAATCGTCCAACCCATGCCAGCATGGAAATTGGACGTTAAATGATGATGATGACACACAGACACACACACAACACACACACACAACACACACACACACACACACACACACACACTCACACACACACACACACACATACACACATGTACATACACATATATAAATATACATATATGTATGTATGCATTTGTATATTATAATGTATATATATATATTTCAGGCTCGGTCAAAATGCTAGACAGCTTTTGAATGATTATGGTAGTAGTATGATCCAAAATCTCAAATTTCGAGATGTTTGGTATTTCATCGGACAGAAGAAAATCGAAGGCTTCTCAACATTCGAACAGGTGAGTAACTTTTTTGCTTTCCAGAATCAGGTGAATTTTTATTTTTGTTTGAATTATTCTTTGTAAGCCTAGTACTTATTCTGTTGGTCTCTTTTTCCAAACTGTTAAGTTATGGGGACATTAACACACCAACATCATTGTCAAGCGATGGTGGTGGGGACAAGCACACATACAAATACATACATGCATACAATTATATATATATATATATGTGTGTGTGTGTGTAGATATATATATATATATATATATATATGTAGGAGTGGCTGTATGATAAGAAGCTTGCTTACCAACCACATGGTTCCGGGTTCAGTCCCACTGCGTGGCACCTTGGGCAAGTGTCTTCTACTATAGCCTTGGGCGAACCGAAGCCTTGTGAGTGGATTTTGTAGATGGAAACTGAAAGAAGCCCGTCGTATATATATATATATATATGTATGTATGCATGGCTTGACAACCAATGTTGATGTGTTTACGTCCTTGTAACTTGGCAAAAGAGACCAATAGAATAAATACTAGGCTTACAAAGTCCTGGGGTCGATTTGTTTGACTACAGGCGGTGCTTCAGCATGGCCACAGTCAAATGACTGAAACAAATAAAAGAATTTACCCCAGGACTCATACTTTGTAAGCCTAGTACTTATTCTATCGGCCTCTTTTGCCGAATTGCTAAGTTACGGGGACATAAACACACCGTCATCGGTTGTCAAGCGGTGATGGGGGGACAAACACACACACACACACGATGAGCTTCTTTCTGTTTCCGCCTACCAAATCCACTCACAAGGCTTTGGTCAGCCCGAGGCAATAGTAGAAGACACTTGTCCAAGGTGCCACACAGTGGGACTGAACCCAGAACCATGTGGTTGGTAAGCTAGCTACATACCACACAGCCACTCTTGTGTTTGTATATCTATGTGTATATATATATAATTCACATACATATACACATGAATACACATGTATTATGGATATATGTGTGTGTGTATGTGTGTGTGTATATATATATATATATTATGTATAATTGTATAGATAGACGTATATGTGTATGTATTTGTATATGAAATGTTCCATAGGAAATGTATTGCGACTGAAAGGAAATCCAATGATTGATTAATCTGCTTGAACAACTTAACCGGGAGTTTACTGTGCATTTAGCATTGAGGTTGGATTTCCTGTTTAATATCATTGAAAGACATTTTCCCTTTCCGTTGTCATTATTGTGACTTCCCTTGTAGTATTGGCCTCTTGTGCTGCTGTCATCGTAATTAAATCATTGATTTCGGAAGCTCTAGAAATGTGGAGATTGCTCATTTGCCAATATATCTACTTGCGTTTGTGTCTGTGTATGTAGATGAGATGGTGTTTTTATAAGGATGCAGAAGTCTGTTTGTATGTGAGCCCATTTCTATTGGATATGTGCATGGCTGTTTACACACACACTTATATATATATGTGTATATATATATATGTGTGTATGTTTGTGTGTGTGTATATATATGTGTGTATATATATATATGTATGTATTTATATACATATATACATATAAATGTTTATAGATAGGTTTATATGTGTGTATATATACATGTATATATGTATGTATTATGTATGTATGTATGTATGTATGTATGTATGTATGCATGCATGTAAGTGTAGATTTGTGTGTGTCTATCTAATATATTCATTGTGTACATCTAATTAATTTTTGTTGTTTTTCCTGTATTTTATTTGCCTATATATATATATATATATATATATATATACACACACACATACACACGGTCACATATATGTGTGTGTGCATGTGTGCATTGGCTTCAGTTGCTGACGAAGTGAAACAACTGAGAAACACATACATGTTACGATCCAGTGTCACCACTTACTGCTCAAAATAAAATATGTTTTTACACAAGTTTTGGTGGAGAATTTTCTCACCGGGCTATTTCCACAGTGACAGGTCTTATCAAATCCAAATATACTTGAATAAAAAAACATGTATTTGTTGTCTGTTTGAAATAATCATCAGAGATGCTTTGTCCCATGCAGAAACTGTTGGTTGCTACTGAAAGATATCACAGGCTTTTGCAAGCTCCTTTGGTGGTCACTTACGTCCTTGTGATGGTGGGAACTTTCTGTGTATTCTGCCTGAGGTGGACATTGAGGACAGATGTGTTCCATCTGTGGTGTTTTCGTTTTCCTTCTTTTAATGAAAGCCACCTTGAATGGGTTTCAGCTGCCATTTTGCTGTCTTCTTGGTGGCTTTCTTCAGTTGTTTGTGTTGCAGACAAATCATCAGGACTGCCATCATCATCATCATCATCATCACCATCACACAGTCATCATCATTGTCACCACCACCACCACCACCACCACCTCCACCACCACACCACCACCACACCACCACCACAACCACCACCACCTCCACCACCACACTACCACTGCCGCTGCCACCTCCACCACCATCATCATCACTATCATCATCCTAATTCTTCATTAATTATGATGATGATGATTACCACTAATTTTCATCTCTATTGACATCATCATCATCATCATCACTTTGATTATCTCTTTTATTGATGACATTGTTTTCTTCTTCTTCTTCTTCTTTTCCTTCTTCTTCTTCTTTTCCTTCTTTTCCTTCTTCTTCTTCTTTTCCTTCTTTTCCTTCTTCTTCTTCTTCTTCTTCTTCTTTTCCTTCTTCTTCTTCTTCTTCTTCTTCTCCTTCTTCTTTTAACCTTCTTCTTCTTCTTCTTCTTCTTTTCCTTCTTTTCCTTCTTCTTCTTCTTCTTCTTTTCCTTCTTTCTTCTTTTCTTCTTCTTCTTCTTTCTTCTTCTTCTTTTCCTTCTTTTCCTTTTCCTTCTTCTTCTTCTTCTTCTTTCTTCTTCTTCTTTTCCTTCTTCTTCTTCTTTTCCTTCTTTTCCTTTTCCTTCTTCTTCTTCTTCTCATTCTTCTTCTTCTTCTTTTCCTTCTTCTTCTTCTTCTTCTTCTTCTCCTTCTCATTCTTCTTCTTTTCCTTCTTCTTCTTCTTCTTCTTCTTCACCATTACCACTGGCACTCAAATCATCATCATCATCATCTGTCAGCAATATAAATGTTACTATGACCATCACCAGCAGCACCACCACCACCATCATCATCATCATCATCATCAATATGAGAAATGGGAAGAATCAAGTGGATGCAGTCTGTTCGGATCATGCTAAATCAAATTTAAAAATAAGTTTCAAAAATTAAAATTGAAAGAATAACGCAAAATTTATAATAATAATAAAAAAAGAAGCAGTGTTACAATTAAATTCAATATGAATGCAAGACGTTCCCGTTGGGATTTGAACTCAGAACTTTCGTGACTAAATTAAATATTTCAAAGTTTTTTTAGTCTGGTGTTGCGACATTTTCACTTCACTTTATTAATGATTAATTATTGAGTATTGATACGACTGGCAAACGGGTGGCGTGGGGGTGGGGGATGGGGGCGGAGTGAGTTATTAATTTTTTGGTGGTGTTGGTGGAGGGCATTTGTCGGTGGGTGTGACAGTTGAACCAAAAAGCTGCTACTCCTATTATTACTACTACTATGACTACTACCACCACTGATATTACCGCTACTTCCGCCACCACCACCACCACCACCACCACCACCACCACAACAACAACAACAACAACATCACCACCAGGCTGATGACCACAAAACTCTGCCCTGGTTTTATAAAATCTAATGTTGACCCTAGTTGTATTTGAACTCAGTTTCTAGTTGGTCGTAATTAAATGTTGTAAATCATTTCTGCTGCCATGCTATAATTTCCTGGTTTTTGCTGCCTCTGTTTTTAAGAATTTATTGGTAAAACTCTAAAAGTGGGCGTGGTGTGGTGCCATTGTTGTACCTTCTTGAAGTGTAATCTCTGCTGAATGCAAACTGATAATTATTTCTCTGATAATTGGTAAATGCCTTGCTGATTTTCGAATTGACCGCAATCCTAGCTATTGTGTCTGGCAATTAAGAGAGGTGAGCGAAGGAGTTTGAAAATCAAGTTTAAAATAACAACAACAAACTATTAAAAATAAATGTAAAAGAATAATAAAAGATAAACAAAACAACAAGTTTATATCATAAAAAAAAATGAACAAAAATATATAAAAGAGACAAACATGTCAAAGTGTATCCCATTGGGGTTTGAACTTAGAATGGTGTGAGAGCAAGAGGGAGCAATAAGGTTGAATATTCTGGGGTGTTTAACACATCTTTATTGGCTGCTATTTATTGTGATACAAATAAGCGGGCAAAGTGTGTGGTGTTAATTTGGTTTTTGTTGGTAAAGTGTGATGTTTTGTAACATACACACACACACACACACACACACACACACTCATGCACACACACTCATGCACACATACATATATAGACACATACATACATATACTTGCATACATATATATACACTCACTGACTCGTGTATGCACATGCACACATACATATACATATGTATACATATCCACACACATATCTGAATACACATACACGCACAACACACACACATACACACACATCGCATACACAAACACACTCACACACCCACAAATACAATCACACATGCATACATACACATACACACACAATCACACATGTATACACTTCACATGCACAAACATACTCCTATATGCACATGCTCACATGGACTTGCGCACAAACACACACACACATGCAAACATGCATATACATACACATACACAATCACACACACAGCCACACACGCATGCAAGCATACAGAGACACATGCAAACACACACACACACACAAACTATCACTGGTAATTCTGTGTGTATTAATTTCTAAATACCAAACCCATATCTAAACTGACCCCACCCCCAAGTCAGGTGTCTAACGACACATCTGCTAACCCACCACACTGCAAAATCATGTCACCCCCCATTGCACCATATTAAATAAAAAAAAAAAAAGAAAATAGAAAAAAAAAAAATCAATGCCTCTTAGAATTATTTTCTTTTAGCAGAAACCATTTTAGCAGAAAAAAAAAAGTGTCAAAAAAAATCTTGTAATTTGTTGAGTTTTTGAGTTTCTTTGTGTTGCAGAATGTTTTAATTGGAATCTGCTTGGGTGAGTTGGAACAATACAAGCTATATTGGTGTGAAATAAAGGAATATTAAAAGAAGGGGAGTGGTGATGGAGGCAGAGGCAACAATTTTGTTAAAGGAATTATTATTACTATTATTATTATTATTATTATTATTATTATTATCATTATCATTATTATTATTATCATTATCATTATTATTATTATCATTATTATTATTATCATTATTATTATTATTATTATTATTATTATTATTATTATTTTATTATTATTATCATTATTATTATTATCATTATTATTATTATCATTATTATCATTATTATATTATTATTATTATTATTATTATTATTATTATTATTATTTTATTATTATTATCATTATCGTTTATTAGAATCGTTAGCACATCAGGTGAAATGCTCAGCAGTATTTTGTCTGCTGCTATGTTCGGATTTCGAATGCTGTTGGGGTCAACTTTGCCTTTCATCTTTTCAGGGCCGATAAAACTAAGTCCCAACTATGCACTGGGGTCGATGTTATCAACTTGTCCCCCAACCCCAAATGTCAGGCCTTGTGCTTATAGTAGAAAGAATTATTATTATTATTATGAAGGTGGCAAACTGGCAGAATCGTTAGCACATCAGGTGAACTGCTTAGCGGTATTTTGTCTGCAGCTAAGTTCTGAGTTGAAATGCCACTGGAATCGATTTGTCTTTCATCCTTTCGGGGTGTGTGTGTGTGTGATACAATAAGTACCAGTTAAACACTGGGGGTCAATGTTATCAACTCGCCCCTCCCCTCAAATTTCAGGCCTTGTGGCTATAGTGGAAAGAATTATTATCATTATTGTTGTTGTTGTTGTTGCTATTGTTATGTAGAATTAATTGAAAGAAAAATGTGACAAAGAAGTGTTAATTTTTCTTCTGACATTTTCTCTTAAATTAATCAGTGACTTTCTTTGTTTTTTACTGTTTGCTTTTTTTTTTTTTAAACCAACTTGTTTTATCACATCTGAAATTTGCCGATCGTCTTTGCACATTCTGTTTGCAGTTACCAAAAATCTAGGCTTTTCTCTTTTTACAGACAAACTAAATAACACCACAAGTATTACTTTATTAATTTTTTTCAGAATGGTCACTAGCAGGATGAGTAGTCTGCTAGATAAAACGACTTCCACAGTTTTTCAACTTTCTGAGTTCAAATCCTGGCAAGGTTGACTTTGCTTTCCATCCTTCTGGGATTGGTAAAATACAGTCATATTCTTTTCTACTCTAGGCACAAGGCCTGAAATTTTAGGAGAGGGGACCAGTCAATTAGATCGACACCAGTATGCGACTGGTACCTAATTTATCAATCCCGAAAGGACGAAAGGAATACAATCAAATATTAATTTCTTTATTGCCCACAGGGAGCTAAACATAGAGGGGACAAACAAGGACAGACTAAGAGATTAAGTTTTACATTAACCTCAGTGTGTAACTGGTACTTATTTAATTGACCCTGAAAGGATGAAAGGCAAAGTTGATGTTAGCGAAATTTGAACTCAGAACATAACGGCAAACGAAATACTGCTAAGTATTTCACCTGATGTGCTAACGAGTCTACCTGCTTGCCACCTTAATAATAATAATGATGATGATGATAATAATAATAATAAACCTTTCTACTATAAGTACAAGGGCTGAAATTTGGGGTGAGGGGACTAGTTGATTACATCAACCCCAGTGTGTAGCTGGCCCTTAATTTATTGACCCTGAAAGGATGAAAGGCAAAGTTGACATTAGCGGAATTTGAACTCAGAACGTAAGGACAGACGAAGTGCCACTAAGCATTTCGCCCTGCATGCTAATGATTCTGCCAGCTGGCCGCCTTAATACAATCAAATATTGAAGTGGATTTAATTGCCTCGTTACTGTTAATGGTGTGGATGAGGGCCATTTCTGACAAATCGACATCCTCATCATTGTAAACAAGGGAACTCTGACTCTTTGCTTCACAGTCGAATGATCTGCAATAGAAAAGGGTTACCACTTTTATTTTTCCTTTTTCACTTGTTTCACTCATTAGATTGTGGCCAGGCTGGGGCACCAACTTGAAGAATCAACCCCATTGCTTTTTGTTTCAAGCCCAGTTCTTATTCTGTCGGTTTTTTTTTTGCTGATCCACTAAGCTACTGGTATGTAAACAAACCAATACCAGTTGCCAAGTGTTCATGTGGGACACGCCCCCCCCACTCATACACTCACATAGAACAGGTCTTTTCAGTTTCCGTCTACCGAATCAACTCACAAGGTGTTTTATGGCTTGAGGCTATAGTAGAAGACTCTTGCCCAGGCTGCCATACAGTGGGACCGAACCCTGGACCAGGTGGTTCGGAAGCAAGCTTCTTACCATACAACCATGCCTGTGTGTTGTAGGAACCCCCTCCCCACGAAAAATGAAATACAATAACAAAAACATCTTAAAGAAAGACTGATGCTAAAAAGCCAATTTAAAATAAGGCTTGAGAAACATTTGTTGAAAACAGATATTAAAATAGGGGTTAAAAAAGCTTACGTTAAGACAGAGAGAGTAAAACAGAAATTAAAGAACCAAAATTAATATAAAGCAGATATGCTGGTGCCATGCTAGAAGCTGCTGTGCCGGTGCCATGTAAAATGCACCCAGTACACTCTGAAGTGGTTGGCATTAGGAAGGGCATCCAGCCATAGAAACCCTGCCACAACAGACAATTGAAGTCTGGTGTAGCTCTCCAGCTGATCAGTTCCTGCCAAACTGTCCAACCCATGCCAGCATGGAAAGCGGATGTTAAATGATGATGATGTTATAAATATTTGTTGAAAATGGATGTTAAAACAGAGATTAAAACAAACTGATGTCAAAATAGAGAGGGCAAAGCATAGGAGTTAAAACGTGGAGGTTAAAGAACCGAGATTAAAGCAGGTGCTTAATAATCTTTTCTACCATAAGCACAAGGCCTGAAAGTTGGGGGAGGGTGGATAGTCAATCACATCGACCCCAGTGTATAACTGGTACTTATTTCATCAATCCAAAAGGATGAAAGGCACAGTCGATTTCAGCTGTATTTGAACTTAGAGCATAGTGACAGATGAAATACCGCTAAGCATTTCACCTGATGTGCTAACGATTCTACCAGCTTGCCACCTTAATAATTACCTTTTTTACTCTAGGCACAAGGCTCGAAATTTTTGGGGAAGGGACCAGTTGATGAAATCGATCCCGATACGCAACTGGTACTTAATTAATCAACCCCCCACCCCGAATAATCCTTTCTATTAAAAGCACACTTTGGGAGATGGGGTAAGTCAATTACATTGACCCCAGTGTGTAACTGGTACTTAATTTACTGATCCTGAAAGGATGAAAAGTAATGGCGACCTTGGCAGAATTTGAACTCAGAGGATAAGGATGGAGGAAGCATTACTAAGCATTTCACCTGGTGTGCTGATGATTCTGCCAGCTTGCTACCTAAAGCAGATGTTTAGTAATAACACTAATGCAAACTAATGGTAAACTGACGTTAAAACACCGTCCAAAGAAATTGTGTTAAAAACCCAAGTTTTTAAAACACTGACATTAAGACAGAGGGTAAAAGATGGAAA
Organism: Octopus sinensis; assembly: GCF_006345805.1. NCBI lineage: Eukaryota > Metazoa > Mollusca > Cephalopoda > Octopoda > Octopodidae > Octopus > Octopus sinensis. Next base: position 40,865,889 of record NC_043012.1, read on the forward strand.
GAAGAAAACAGATTATAAGACTGAAGTCAAAAGACAAAGGTGAAACAAAAAGCTGATTGACCCTTTTGATACCAACCCGGCTGAAACCAGCTCTGGCTCTCAGTGCAAATATCTTGTTTTCATAAGTTTTGAATTAAAATCTTCCACCAAACCTTAGTCACAATTTATGTTCCTGACACTAGTTTAATGATAACTAAATTATTCTACTAAATTCTTTGTTATATTTGAAATTAATTGAAAGAAACACAGAGCATCTCAATAGAAATATGTTAACAAAAGGGTTAACAAAAGGTTAACTTAACCCTTTTCATACCAACCTGTTTGAAACCGCTTCTGGTTCTGTAGTTCCAATGTCTTGTTTTCATAAGTTTTGAATTAAAATCTTCCACCAAACCTTAATCACAATTTATGTTACTGACACTAGCTTAATGATAACTAAGTTATACTACTAAATTCTTTGTTATATTTAAACTTAATTGAAAGAAACACAGAGCATCTCAACAGGTATACGGTAAGGAAAGGGTTAAAGAAGTAAGGATATACAGCACAGTTTTTAAGGAAGCCAATGAAATAAACCGATGCAACGATGGTGTTCAGTGTTGAATGATGTTTGTTGTTGTTTGTTGTTGTTTCAGATTAGTTACGCCAAGCCTGACAGTGGATGGCCAAGCAGTCTACAGTTGTTTGCTTGTGTTCCATTTAAAAGTAAGTGAAATCTCACTTCTACTCTTTAACAATCTCTTACGAACAAAAATATATATTGCTAAAGTTAAATCTGTTACTCTCTTATTGGTTTCAGCCAGTGGACTGTGGCCATACTGGGGCATCGTCTTGATGTGTGGTTTTTTAAAATTAATTATATTGACATCCAGCATTTAGACTTGTACTCCTTATTTTATCAAATAATTAAGTTTATCTGAGTTCTGTCCCTTGTTTGAGAGTTACCTCCCTTTTATGGACTTCACTACTATAAGGTACCCACGTCGTTTATAGGTAGGTAGAAGTGTTTATATATATGTATATGTGTATGTATATGCGTATATATATGTGTATGTGTGTGTGCATGTGTGTGTGTGTGTGTGTATAATAATAATAATAATAAGAGGCTCTCCTGTCGTTAGACGACGCTTGAGGGTTCTACAATTTCTTACCAAACAACCACACAGATAAAATTTATTTCTAGTGATGAAATGTTTGTGTAGACATAAGCTCACTCCCTCCATCAGATCGACATCACCTGTACAGGTGCAACTGGGTGTCACATGTCAGATGTCGAAACGATTGTAGAGCAACGTGAAATGAACTGCTTTGCTCAAGAATACAATACAACGCCTAATCTGGGAATCGAACCCACGACCTCACAATCGTGAGTGCAACACCCTAACCATATATATATCCAGTCGTAATACTCCTACCTAGACACATACAGATACAACATTAATTTTGTAGAACATTTCCAGATTACTGATTTTTTTTCCTAACCGGGGATGGTCGTCACTTCGGTCAACATATCCTAAGTTAAATATTTGCTTTACTTAAATAATTAAATGAAATACAGATACCTGCATATTAGTAGAAATAGTACAAGTTCAATTATAGTGCATACTGTGCAAAGTACAAGTAAACTTGTCTGGTGGTCACAAGAATTTGTAAATAAATTAATGCAGATTATAAGAGGTTCTGGACTGTCAGACATCCAGAAAGTCAGCGTTGTACCTGTATTTACTGATCTAATTTTTGTTGCCAATATCCGATTCTTTTCTGTTTCCATAAATAGGCATCTCTGCAACCACCAGACACATTTGTCATTGATGTCTCCATTGTGACTTCCGAGCGAAATCCAAACCCCTGGTCTCTACATTCAAAATCCATTACAAATAGATGCAGCTTCTTTAAGTTTTCAAGTTTCTCTTTTCCAAATTTCTGATTTTTTGGTTAGCTTAAAGGTTATTAGTTTGTCTGTTGTTGGAGCTGGAAAAATGTTGCCAAGCATGTTGTCCAGTGTGCTTGCAACTCTGCCCGCCCTGCCATTTTAGCCTGTATAATTATGGCTGGCATCGTCTGTCATTGCTCTCATTGTATCATTTTGCTCAATACCACAGAGCTGCTTATCAATTGCTTGACCTTAACGAGTGGAGCATGTCCCTTAGTGGCTGAAAATATGTGCATCCCTGGTCACGAGCAGTAGTGAGGGAGAACCGTAACCATGTGTCGAAAGGAATTCTTTGGGGTTTGGCTAATTCACCTTTGGAAACATGGGTGTTTTATTCAGCATCCTTAAACGACCCTTATTCAGGGACCTTTTGATCTGGATGGGCTTCTTGACCCGAAGAAAATTCTAACTGGGCCCCTGCAAGGTCATATGCTGTTTATCTTGATATAAGATCACCATGCCATGCACATATGGTTGTGATGCATGTGCCTGGTGTACCCTTATCAGACGGGTAGTCATGATGGGTGTATTAGGCTTCATATATTTGTACCCCAGGGTCACTTTGATGGCATGCACTGCTCTCTCTCACTCAATAATAATAATAATAATAATAATGATGGTCACTCCTGTTGATTTTGATGGATGAGTATTTGAAGGAGAGGATTAAAAAAAATATAACCTGAGTCCTAGGATGGATTTTGCTAGGAAGTCACAATGGGGGCATTGATTTTGCCTGGGATTGGATAAATGTATCTGGTGATTGCAAGATAGAATTCTTTTATTGCTCTGTTTCCTCAACTCAAATTGTTTTGATGCACCATGTCATGTTTTATGTCATGCAGACCAATCTTGGTAATGACTTTTTCAAGATGTCAAACTGTAGAGACATTCGTGATATAATAATAATAATGATAATACTATTTCATTTCAGTGCAAGGAACAAAAGTAAGACCTGATCCAATGGCCTACAGAAATGACCAGAGGCGAGAATTTTGTGCCAAATATGAAGGATATGTGGACTTCTGTGACAGTAAGTCATTGTCGGAAGATTTCTATTTATTTCATCATCATCATCATCGTCGTCTACTTTTGTATGGTTTTATAGGCTGGACGGAGTTTATTGAGACAGATTTTCTTTTATGGACGGATGCCCTTCCTATCACCAATCCTGATTTGTTTCCACAGAATATTGGAAATGACTTGTCTGACAGTGACTATCACATGATGTCAGGAGATAAAAGCACAAACACACACACACACACACACACACACACACGTGCACACACACACACTCACACACACACACTCACACACACACACACACACACACACAAACGCACGCACACACACACACACACACACACACTCACACACTCACACATATACACTAACACACACGTATAAATTTTGCCAGGATTGACTTTGGCTTTACTTTGACTTTCATCCTTTTGGGGTCGATAAAGTAAGTACCAGTGAAATACTGAGGTTGACATAATCAACTAGTCCCCTCCGCCGCCAAAATTCAAGACCTTGTACCTCCTATAGAAAGGATTATTATTATTATTGTTCTTCTTCTTATTGTTATTACTAAGGCAGCGAGCTGGCAGAATCGTTAGCACGCCAGGTGAATTCTTAGCGGTATTTCGTCTGTTGCTACATTCTGAGTTCATATTCTGCCGAGGTCGACTTTATCCTCCATCCTTTCAGGGTCGATAAATTAAGTACCAGTTGCATACTGGGGTTGATCTTATTGACTGTCTCCATTCCCCCAAAATTTTGGGCCTTGTGGCTGGAGTAGAAAAGATTATTCTTATTGTTACTACTGTTATTATTGTTGTTGTTAATTTATTTTTTTTCTTTATTTGTTTCCTTAGTTGGCCATATTGATGACATTATCAAGCCTGTATCACTTGTCTATAGCAACTTCAAGGGACATAAGATATTCTCAACCCCAATTGTTATTATACCAGGTAAGAAAACTTTCCGTTTCACATCTTTCACACCTGTGTTTATAATACAGCGAATGGAATATCATGACTTCAGGTTTGCTCTTGTTAATAGGGTCCCTGAGTTCCAGTTTAATCATGTGATCAGCCTGTCTGTCTGTCCGTCCATCCATCTCTGTCTCTCTGTCTCTCTTTGCCAAGTTCTTCCATCCTCTGGGTATGTGCTCTGTCTGTCTGTCTGTCTGTCTGTCTGTCTCTCTGTCTACACACACACACATACATATACACACACATACATATACACACACATATATATATACAATATCTTAACCAAAACTGTCTGATGGACAAGAACATGAAACTCTGAGTAACAGTTTTTTTGATATCTTTGCAACTTTATTAATAAAGTATATCTATACTCATATATATATACAAACCAATTAATGGCTCCTTGTGTTCTTGATCATAGGCTAAGTTTAATTTTGTTTTTTAGAGAGTGTGTATACTTATCTATAATTATTTTATCAAGTTTTCCAAGGTCCGACTTACATGGGTATATGTCCATGTATGTTGGACCTCGGAAAACTTAGTAAAATATATATATATATATCAGGCACTTGCCATCAGTAATTACTCAGGGTAGGCAGTTGGTGATGTTTATGTAGTAAAACACAAAAAAATAAGTGAAACACAGGTGTGTGACTGAGTTGAATGCAGATCTATTTCTGCCTTTATAATGCGTAAAGAAAACGTTGTTGTAGGAGTGTACGCAGCATGTGTACTACAGCAGTCCTATGCATAGCTTTAATACTGATATTGAAAGGCAGGTGTGAATTATGCCTACCTAATCTACAAAAAAAAAAATGAAATATTTTGCATTTTATGCATAGTAATCAGAGTAACCTTCATAATTTTATTGAATTAGGTGCATATTTTGTCATAAAAGGAAAATGTTGCTATTGATCTATTTTATTCAGGGTAAGCACTGCCTACCATGCCTACCCATGTGGCACGTCCCATATATATATATATATATATATATATATATATATATATATATATATATATATATTTGTTTATGAAAAATTCAATTTTTGATGGTATCTCTTTCCAGGTATTAACCATAATGCTGTGGTGAACACATTCCAAACCATTATCATGCAGTGTGGTTTGAACCCCAAGATGGTTTTGGTAAGCAGATCTGAGATATTCTCTCTTTGAGTGTGTGTGTGTGTTTGTGTGTTTTCCCTTTGAACTACTCTAAGTAAACTTCTTCATGTTCCCCAATTAGCTAGAAATAGCAAATGATTCTTCCTCAAATCACCCTCTACTGCCTTAAACAAGGTGTCCATGCATGTGTGTGTTTGTTCCTCACCATTGTCTGACAACCGATGCTGGTGTGTTTACGTTCCTGTAGCTTAGCAGTTTGGCAAAAGAGACCGATAAAATTAGTACGAGGCTTAAAAAGAAAAAGTAAATCCTGGGATCGATTCATTTGATTAAAATCTCTTTGAGGCAGTGCCCCAGCATGGCCACAGTCTAATGACTGAAACAAGTAAAAGATAAATGATACAAAGGCATGAAATTGATCCTGGGGCAATGAAAGGCAAAGTCGACCTGGGGCTGTTTGTGTTAAAGTGACACTGGGGTACAAATATATGAAGCCCAGTATACCCATCATGACTACCTGTCTGATAAGGGTACACCAGGTACATGCATCACAACCGAATGTGCGCGACATGGTGATCTCATATCAAGATAAACAGCACATGACCTTGCAGGTTGGGCCCAGTTAGAATTTTCTTCAGGTTGAGTAGCCCATCCCGCTCAAAAGGTCCCCGAATAAGGGTTCCTTAAGGATGTTGAATTATTCAAACCCCAAAGAATCCCTCTCAACACATGGCTATGATGCTCCCCCACTACTTCTGCTCGTGATCAGAGATGCACATATCGTCAGCCACTAAGGGACATGCTCAACTGGTTAAGGTCAAACAACTGACAACCAAATCTGTGGTATTGAGCAGAATATTTGCTGTAGCCCATCTTTTATACCAAGACGAAACAATGTACATGATAACACTTCCAATCAGTTAAGATCAGAAGCCATGAGAGCCACTGCCTGGTACCGCGCCAGGGCAATGAAAGGCAAAGTTAACCTTGGTGTTGTTTGCTGTTGCATCACCATCTTTATTATTATTATTATTATTATTATCACTAATGTCATCAACACCATTGCTATCATCGTCATCATCATCATCATCATCATTCACTTTGTTGTTTTTGTTGTCATCGTTGACACCGTCACTGACTTTACACCATCAGGAGTAACATGAACACCGTCATCATAAATCACCAGCTTCACCATCGTTAACTGTCATAACCACCACCACCACCACCACCACCACCACCACACCACCACCACCACCACCACCACCATCATCACTATCACCTCTGCTGCCACCACCATAACCATGACCACCACCACTACCATCATCATCATTATCATCATCATCACTGCCACCACCACCACCACCACCATCGATGCTGCCACTACTATCACCACTGCCGCAGCACTGCCACCATTCCACCACCACCTCCATCACCACCACCACCACCACCGCCGCCACCACCACCACCACCACCACCACCGCCACCACCACCACCACCACCACCACCGCCACCACCACCACCACCACCATTATTATTTCATGCTATTTATTTCTAGGTTTGCTGGGATGAGAAATTCCAGGAATATTCTGAACTGGCTGAACTCTTTGGTTTCCAGAATCGGTCCCTGACTAGCAGCACTAAATATACAGGTAAACATCTCACTGTGTCTCCTCTTGTTGTTGTGCTTTTATTTCTGTTGTTGTTGTTGTGTTCTGGGGCTGTTTGTGTTGAAACTGTTGCTGTTTGGGTTGCAGTTTGCTTGTGGTCGTTGCCCCGTCTTTTCTGAATCACCTTCTGGAGAAAGTTAACACCAGCCCCAGATGTGGTTTGAACACACAATGCTGAGGAGCCAATCTAAGTATGGGGAGATATTTAGCTGACTGTTCTACTGTTTCTGCTCTCTCATTGTCTTCATAATAATAATAATATAATGATAATGATAATAATAATAATAATAATAATAATAATGATAATGATAATAATAATAATAATAATAATAATGATAATAATAATAATAATAATGATAATAATAATAATCCTTTCTACTAAAGGCACAAGGCCTGAAATTTTGGAGGAGGGGACTAGTTGATTACATCGACCCCAGTATTTGACTGGTACTTGATTTATCAACCCCGGAAAGATGAAAGGCAAAGTTGACCTCAATGGAATTTGAACTCAGAACATGAAGACAGATGAAATGCTGCTTAGCCTCTCACTTAGCATGCTAATGATTCTACCAGCTTGCCACCTTAATAATAATAATAATAATAATAATAATAATAATAATAATAATACTCACTGAGTGCAAACGTCTGCCAAGGCAACACCAATGTCCTCTCAACAATTAGCTGGAGATGGTTTTTGAAATGAGAATGTCTGAAATAAACTCGACTGCTCTCACAAACAAGAATACTAAAAGTGAACCAGACCGCTCTCAAAAATTAAGTAAAAAAACTGGAAAAATAACCCAGTCTCATGGTTCATTATCTTGATTCTTATGAGGAATACTCGGCCATGACAAGTAGTTTATTTTATTGACACAAAAATTAACCTCATCAAGATTTGAACTCAAAATGTAAAGGTCTGTATGTAGGTACTCTAGGTATTTATTGACATAGCTGTAACCATTCTACCAAACCACCAAGTACTAGTTTCCTATTTTATCACCCCCCCCCAGAAGGATAGAGAAATTCAAAGTTAACCCCAGTGTGATTTGAACTCATGACTCAACTGATTGTGCTATAACTGGCTGTCATTATAACAACAGTCTTAAATTAATTAGAACAACACCAATAAAATATATAATTACCCTCCAAAGACATAATGCAGCACTAACATATAATTAAAGAGCCAACCAGTGTGATGGTATGTGGGTCATATCTAATGGATTTGGAATCTCTTGGCAATAAAAGCTGCAATTAGGAACGGTAAAAGATGTATAAACTCACTTTAACCAGTTAGCATTTAAACTGGCCGTATGTCACTCAAATATTACTTTCAAATTATGGCACAAGGCCTGAAATTTTGGAGGATGGGGATTAGTTGATTATATCAACCCCATTGCTCAACTGGTATTTTATTTTATTGACCCCTGAAAGGATGAAGGGCAAAGTTGATCCTGGAGGAATTTGAACTCAGGATGTAAAGACGGACGAATTGCCGCTAAGCATTTTGCCCAACAGGCTAACAGTTCTGCCTGTTCACCGCCTTAAGCTCAAATACTCTACTTGTTTTACATTCAAACATGCCAGATCCAGCCTTTTACACCTACCCTACAATGTCATTCTAAAAATAAACAATCACATCATAGAAATCTTAAACTATGAGATAAAGCTGGATTAATTGAAAAGATGTGGGTTGAAGTAACTGAAATTATTGTGTTGTGACAGTCTTGTTAGCTTTTTGTTATTTTTTTGAAATACATATCTTTAATTTACTTGCTAAAAGCAAAGCAATATATATATAAATGGAATAAAAACGCAATAGAGGGCATTAAAACGTTCGGACATATAGATGACATGAAGGCGGACAAGAGAAACAACAATTAGGACAGGCCAAAAAGATGGGTCGTTCTTGGCTTTCTTTCTTCAGTCAAGTACCAGAAGTCATAACCATTTCGGACAGTTACACTTGAGATGGTTCAATCTGGTTGTCCCCAAAATAATCTAAGCTAAGAGCATTAGACCCCTTTGTAAGAAAGCTAGTGAATGTTTGTGGCAACAAAAACAAAACAAAGAAACAAACAAAAAAAAAACAGAGAACATGGTACAGAATTACGAATACAAACAACAAGAAATAACAACAGGCATCTTTCGACTGAAAATGATTCAAATTGAGCAGGTGTGTAAGGAGTGAAAGTCTAAGGCAGGTATATATATATCTGTATATTTATATATATATATTATATATATATATATATTATATTAAATTAGAGATAAAACCACTATTAGGCAATCATACAATGAAAAATTAAGCCAATACATAAGATTAATTAATTTATATTATTTAAATATATATCAAAATTATTAAAAAAGATAATTAATATAACACTACAATCGTTTCATGGCTATTCAATTCTTAAAATTTTCAAGTTACAGTCATTCCTCAGGTGGTTTACATATCTAAAATATAATCAATATTTTTAAGATATAAATAATATATATAATATAATAATTTTACTTATAATAAACTCTATTATCAAATATGATTATATCCAAATCGACTATAATGTTAAATATTGATTTTAATTTATAAGGTAGGAAACCCATAATCTAATATCAATATTAGTCTATATCTAACTACATAAATATTTAAAATGACTAATATATATAAATTATCAATGAAAATATATATATAAATATTATAATCAAGATCTAAAATAATCTCTATAAATAATTGTATATAATAAAAACCTAATAAATTTAATTTTCCATATATATATATATATATATATATGTGTGTATATGTATGTATGTATGCACATAAGGAATGCTTATGAATGAAGACTGTTGCATCAAGAAGTGCCAATCTCTAATTGTAGAGGGAACATGTGGAAGGAGTAGACCCAAGAAGATGTGGGATGAAGTGGTGAGAAAGGCTCTACAGACATTGGGACTCACAGAAGGGGTGACAGGGGACCGAGGCTCCTGGCAGTTTGTTGTGCTTGAAAAGACCTGTCAAGCTAATCAAAAGCTTTGTTGCCCTTGCATACAGGCTTGTCCCTTGCAACCTTCTCCAGCTGAGCATCCCTAATCTTGTGGGCTTCTAAGTGCTGGTCCCACACAAGAACCATCTGTGCCAGTGCTGCATAAAAGCACCCAGGACACTCTGTAAAGCGGTTGGTGTTAGGAAGGGCATCCAGCTGTAGGGATCATGCCAAAACAGCCTGAACAGCCCTTTGGCTGGTCATTTCTTGTCAAACTGTCCAACCCATGCCAGCATGGAGAATGGATGTTAAATGATGATGATGATGAATAAAGTACTGAAATTAGAGTACAATGGAATGGAGTCTGGTAGAGTACATTGGCAGAAGTTACCATATTTAGTGGCATACAAGCTGAATTGTTCAGACCAAAATTTACTGCTAAAAAGGAAAAGTAGGTCAACTTCTACATGAAGACAAATTTGAAGGACCAAAAATTCCATGTGAAATGCAGCAGGATTTTGAAGGAAAATGACAGAGTTGGAATATTTCCACCACATGTTTACATTAAATGGTGGTGCCCCAGCATGGCCACAGCTCATAAGCTGAAACTAGAATCAATCAATCAATCAATCATTATATTGAGTTGTGTGCCAAAAAATATGGTAGAATGGAACTGAGCCTATTCTGGCAAAAGTTATACAGATTTTGGTAAGTTTGTATGTTGTGAGGAATCGGATGTTTTGAGACTGAGTCTTTGTCTGGGAGGGAAGAATGACTGATGTGGGACCAAGCAGATGGCAGCAAATTCACAGATCATTCAAGTGTTGGTTAGAATGTGTGATGGTAATCTGAGTTCGAATTTCACCAAAGTCACTTTTGTCTTTCATCCTTTCAAGATTGAAAAATAAGTGGCAATCCAGTGTAATGGATTGGCAAAGCTGTCAGAGGGTCAGATAAAGTGCCTTGTGGTATTTTCTCTGCCTATGTCTTTGACAACACTGGCGCCAAGCTGCATTGGTGCCAGCTGGTAGCTGTTTCTTTGGATAAACATCATTAGTTTGGAGAACGAAGATATGTAGCTTAATGGTTAGGGTATTCCACTCATGATTGTAAAAGTCACGAGTTCGATTCCTGGCAGTGCACTGTGTCCTTGAGCAAGACTCTTTATTTCACATTGCTTCAGTTCATCCAGCTGGCAAAAATGAGTTGTACTTGTATTTCAAAGGGGCACACCCGTCACATTCTGTGTCATGCTGAATTGCCTTGAGAACTAAGTTAAGGGTACACGTGTCTGTGGAGTACTCAGCCACTTGCACATTAATTTCATGAGCATGCTGTACTGTTGATTGGATCAGCTGGGACCCTTGTCATAACCGATGGAGCATCAGTTAATAAAGAACTGGAACAAACAATAAGTATTTGCCTGATGCTCAAAGACCTCTGCCAACCCACTGGTTTGGCTTTTGTTTTGAAAACTCTTAACACGAGTGGTTTGCAGTTGGGTTAGCATCATCACACCAACCAAGGGGTTGCAAGCAAAAGGCTTTTGTATAAATAACAGTTGTTATTATTTAGCCCTAGGGAGGTGGGGGAGATGGCAGAGTCGTTGCTATGCCAGGCAAAGTGCTTAGCTGCATTTCGTCCATCTAAGTTCTGAGTACAAATTCCACCAACATCGACTTTACCGTTCTTCCTCTCGAGGTCGATAAAAATAAGTACCAGTTGAGTACTGGGGTTGATGTAATCGACTCTTCTCCTTCCCCCAAAATTTCAGGCCCTGTGCTTATAGTAAAAAGGATTATTTGGCCTCAGGTCAGTCCTGGCCAAGCAGGCCTATGGTCAAAGATATTCCAAAATAAATACTCTCTCATAATTTTCTTTCTTGTTTTACTGACATAGTGTATCGAGGACTACATTGTCCAGTGTGTACTTCTGTTTTTCAGATGGCAGGATTTGATTTAAGGGAAATTTAGCTGGTATTTCTAGTAGACTTAGAACCACATAGTGTTTTCCTGTCTATCTGGCTCTCTCTAACCCTGTCTGTCTGTTTGTCCATAACCCTGTCCATCTATCTTTTTGTCCGTCCGTCTGTCTGTGTGCCTGCCTGTCTGCTTGTTTATCTGTTTACCTTCATTTATTTTTTATGTGTACATATTAATATTTGTTTCCGTATTTATTCATATCACTTCAGATGTTATGATGAAAGCCATTGATATGGCCTGGAATGTATTCCCAGACAGCGTAAGTAATTGTTGTTGCTGTTCTTGCTGTTGATCTGATAAAAAAAAAACCCCCAGAAAAATCCCCAGCGTTTCATTATGTTTTTCTTGTAACCCAATCCATCAGATATTTGTGTATACACTGCATATATCAGTATTTTATATACTAAAATATACATATACTGTGTCATATATATCATTATATGTATTTTATATAATACGTTTATGAAGGCACATGGCTCAGTGGTGAGAGTGTCAGGTTCACAATCATGAATTAGTGAGTTCGATTCCCAGACCAGGCTATGTGTTGTGTTCTTGAACAAGAATCTTTATTTCACGTTGCTCCAGTTCACTCAGCTGTAGAAATGAATTGCAACATCACTGGTGACAAGCTGTATCAGCCCCTTTGCCTTTCCCTTGGATAACATCAGTGGTGTGGAGAGGAGAGGCTGGTAGGCATGGGCGACTGCTGGTCTTCCATAAACAACCTTGCCCAGACTTGTGGCCGCAGAAGGGTACTTTCTAGGTGCAATCCCATGGTCAGTCATGACCGAAGGAGGTCTTTATATCGGGGCTGTGGAGTCGGAAGCAATTAAGGGGTAGCTTAATTACTACTTGTGAACTACCAAACAGATTCTCTCCCGTTCCAACTCCACCACAATTACTCTTATCCACTCATATATAGCGCAGAGTAGTTATGTGTCTGTGTCTTCTATGCGACAAACCTGTTCCTCTATCATATGTTCAATTATCAACACCTAGCATAAAGGCACTGCCCTTTATTTTATTATACTTCCACTCAGTCCAGGAGGCTTTTTAGTCTTGTGAGTCACATGGTGACCTCACTGGTGCTGGTGCCATGTAAAATGCACATAGTGCATTCTGTAAAGTGGTTGGTTTTAGGAAGAGCATCCAGCTGTAGCAATATTGTCAAAGTAGGCATAGGAACTTGGTGCAATCCTCCATTTATTTGCATCCTGCCAAGCCAAGCCATCCAACCATTGCTGGCATGGACATTAAATGATGATAGTGCAAGAGGCTCTGTGACTATAAAAGCATTTGGTTCCTTTAATTTACTTCTTCACACTCCACTGATGTATACTGTAGATCGAATGAAACCTTGGTATGGACATGTAATCCAGTTTCCATATGAGAAATATTTGAGACTGAAAAAAAAAAAAAAATTGGAGCATATCTGTTGATCTCTGTGAGATTGTTGACCTTTTCTTTCTGGTGGCACAGAAACCCAGAATAAGTGATTCTGGGATTAATATCTTGTCGATATTTTGAATAAAATTCTCTTATCCTCACATGTTCTATAAAACCACAACAAGTCTTCTTTCCCATTAAACGAAATCTGACATTTTGATTAAGTGCCCAACACATGACTACTAAAGTTCATTATGTTGAGGTGGGATGGAAAGGGATGGGTGGGGCGGAAGGGATGACTTTCATTGCATGACATCCTTCTTGATCCCTCCAGCAATATATATACTATATATATATATATATATATATAAACTTATATATATGTATACATATATACTTATATATATGTAATATATTATATATATATACTGATATATATATATATATATATATATATATATACTTATATATATGTATACATATATACTTATATATACTTATATATATGTATACATATATACTTATATATATGTATATATATGTATACATATATACTTATATATATGTGTATATATTGTATACATATATACTTATATATATGTATATATATGTATATATATATATCTATATATATATATATATATATATATATATATATATATATATATATATCGCCTGTTGATTCGTTAGCTACTGCACGCATTTTTTTCTCTCCTTTCTGTGTTTTTCTCTCTCTGTGTATCTTTCTGTTGAAGAGCGTAGGCTCGAAACGTTTAAAGACTTGTTTTATTTATATTCCTGAGCGCCATACTAATACAATTGTTCGTTCGTTTTCCACCTGCCTTCGTCTTTTGTTTATCTTCATAAAGCTTCCTGTTATATATATATATATATAAGTATATATATATATAAGTAGATATATATATACTGATATATATATATATATATATATATATAAGTATATATATATACTGATATATATATATATATATAAGTATATATATATATATATATAATAAGTATATATATATATATATAGGAGATATATATAGATATATATATAAGTATATATATATATATATAAGTATATATATATATATATATATATATATATCTTATATAAGTATATATTATATTATATATATATATATAAGTATATATATATAATATATATATATATAAAGTATAGATATCTATATATATAAGTATATATATATATATAAGTATTATATATATATATATAAGTATATATATATATATATATAAGTATAATATATATATAAGTATATATATATATATAAGTATATATATATATATATATATATATGTCTGTGTGTATACACATGCACTCATCTGTGTATGTATATGCAAAAATACCTCACACTACTATGGAAGAAGCAAACCAACGAATCTTGTAGCTTTTAAGTTATTTCCATAAAAAAAAAAAAAATTCGATGATAGGGAAGTGAGGGAATGGAATTGGTCGGAAAAGTAATGGGAATAGATATTTTGCTGAAATCTTAAAAAAAATTTTTATTTTTTCATTTCTAAGGAGTTTTTCATGGAGACATTTAAAAAAAAAAAATTCATATTTTGTTTTTTTTTGTTTTTTTTTGCATATGTTACATATATTTATATATATTGATTTTTGTTGTTTGTTTTTTACTATTTTATTATTATTATTATTGTTTTTTTTCCTATACTGCCTTGTTTTTTTTTTTGTTATAAGCCTTAAAGTATTTCAGTTAGTCCTCCAGGAAACTCTTTAAAATTACATTCTGTGATAATGTAAAGAAGGAAGGTATTGGTGGCGGAGGGGGTGATAGTTGGGGTGGGGTGGAAGGTGGCGGTGGTGGTGAAGCAAAGAAAAGTATTAGAAAATGTACAATGAACTAAAATGTGTTATAAATACAATGTGTGTGTTTGTGTGTGTGTATGTATGTGTGTATATATCTCTCTATAAATAGGCACACATAATTACAAGCATAAAACATATAAACGCAGTTATTTGCATATAAATGTGTATAGCTTTGTATATGTGTATGCATATATATATGTTTGCGTATGGATATATATATATATATTTATATATGTGCATGTGCGTGTATGTGTGTGTATATATATATATATATGGACATATATGTGTGTGTGTGTATATATATATATATATATGGACATATATTCGTGTGTGTATATATACAGATATATTTGCACACATACATCTATGTATATAAACTTGAATGCACACACACATGCCTATGTATCTCTCTATATATAAACGGCAGTTTGTCTGTGTGTGTTTCTGTGTGTCTGTTAGGTTGTACCCTCACCCTGACCACGGCTTTCAACCGATTCTGATGAAACTTGACACACACATAGCCCAATGTCATAATTCAAAACTAACACAGCGAAAATTTTGAAAAGTTCCCCCAGTTCTGAAAAAAATCGATAAATTCGACATGGGGTCGAGAATCAGAAACACAAACCACAGACTGTCTAGGGGACGCAACTCGACCATTTTAACTAAAAAAAAAAATTTACCATAATTTTTTTTCCATTTTTTGGCTATAACTCTCTAAAAATGCTTTATAGTTATTTCCCTTACAAACCTGAGCAATGCCGGGCGATACTGCTAGTGGATGTATAAATCTTTGTTGGCGAGTGTGTATATCTATCTATCTATCTTATATATTCATATATTTGTGTGTGTGTGTGTGCCTATGTAAAGCTTCTGTGGGTGCACAGGTAATGAGCTACAGTTAGTGTTAAAATTCCTAATGAGAGAGAATTTCTCTTTTATTAGTAGCAAAAATCTGATGAAATTCTTCAAAAATGTTTTAAAAATTTGTTAGGTATGGTGGTAAGTGAAGGTGATTGATAGAAAGATATATCTATCTAGGGTGGGTAAAATTTCCTAGATCCATGGATGAGTTCTCACCAGCAGTTTTTGTTCCTCATCACCACTGCCAGTGGCGGACTGGGTCTAAAAGTATTGGTTGCCAGGAGACTAAAGGGGCCCACCCACAACTACAATGCTATCATTTAATTGTATTTTTTTTAAACGGTCGACAAACACTGCCAGGCTGAAGTAATTAATGCATTCTTCCAGGAATGAATAAAAAATTTTCAAACTTGAGGGGATTAGCCCCTTAAATAATAACATGGGCCCCCATGTATGGATTCTAATGGTGCAGGGTCCCATCTGTCATCGGGCAAGCTGGCAACCTGGCCAGTCCATCACTGACCACTGTCATGTCCTGTGTCTGCCAGGGACCAGTGTCTGTCCTTAGGGCATCAACATATGTCATCCTCGGTCTCCCTCTTCTAATGTATCTGTGTAGGGGCTCCCACAGGAACACTGAGTGCAGTGTCAACTCTAAATGGCAGTGGGCATGTCCAGCTAATCTCGGTCTCCTCTGTGTTATTTTTGAGCTAAATTTTGGGAGGCTCTTGTAGTGCTCTGAGTTCTTCGTCCTCAGTGTGTACTGATTAATGTTCAGAGCCATCCTCAGCATTCTCGTGTCGCACCCATCCACCATCTGAGTGGGTTTCTTGGTCAGTGTCCAAGTCTCAGACCCATACAACGGCACAGACTCTACTGCAGCAACGAAAAGATGGATCTTCAGGTCTTTATGAAGTTCCAACATATAGCGATAGATAGATAGATAAATAGGAGAGAGAAAGAGAGAGAGAGAGAGAGAGAGAGAGAGAGAGAGAGAGAGAGAGAAAGAAAGAGAGAGATTAAATCTATTGAAATTGGATTAACCAAGGATTCTTGTCTTGAAATAAGACTACCCAGGTATTATTCTCTTGAAATAGGGCTGAGCAGGGTTTAAATCTGATTCTTAACCATTTTTTGCCTATGGATTTCTTTGGATTTCTACCTTACCCTACTTTACTTCCATAGCCATTTGATGTTTAAAAAAAGCCTAATTTTGTAAAAAATATTAGTAGGAAATGTACAGGTGGCCCATAAATCCCTACCCATCCATATGTTGTTGTTATTCGATACTGGAGCCTGGTGCAGCCTCCTGGCTTCCCAGACCCCGGTCGAACTGTCCAACCCATGCTAGCATGGAAAATAGACGTTAAATGATGATGTTGATGATGATACAGTTCCTTCTAATGCATGTCATGTTATTGGACCATACTTATTTGAGGGGCCAGGAAGCCATACCTCATATCTAAACATGTTACAACAATGGTTTATACCGAAACTCGATGACTTTGGAATCAGAGAGGAGATTTGGTTTCAACAAGACAACTCCAGCTACTTATGCCTTCACTGTGTGAGACATTCTTCTAGACAAATGGATAGGTCATGATTCAGTAATGTCCCTGGCGCCCATGAAATGGCCTGCACAAAGTCTGGACTTGACAACATGTGATAAATTTCTTTGAGGATACATAAAGGATGTTGTGTCCAAACAACATTGTAATTCCAATGAGGAACTGAAGGCAGCTGTTACTGCGGCATTTGGAACAATAACCCCTGCTATGTTGAGGGAAATGTCTCATAGAATATGATGTTGCATATATTATGCAGCAAGAATGAGGGGCAGCACACAGATACACTGGACACAGAAGATATATGAATGGCTAGGGACTTAAGGCTGTTTAAAATATTCTGTCTATTGTTGAAATACAACCAGTTTATTGTATATAAATTCCTGCAACAAAGTCGTATGTGTCCTCCCTCCCAAGGATCATATGAACCTTTGGGGCCATATGGATCCCTAAGGGTTATATGGAGCCTGGTTGAGAACTATTAGTTTAAGTCTATTAAATGTATTATTTGCCTTTTTTGTTGTTGGTGAACTCCAGCAAGACAAACGCACCGAGAGTGGCCAGAAAAAGGGCTTCAAAGACACTTAAAAAAAAGGCTTCTCTAAAGTCCCTCATCATCTGCTCTGTCACATGGGAACAGGTGACTCAAGACCAGGTCAAGTGGTCATCAGCTGTCCACAAGGGTGTGAAAACCGGCAAAGCCGACAGGAATTCCTGCAGCTGAAGAACGCAGCAGACCAGGAAAACCAGCAGGTCCCCAACTATCTTCATCATTCCTTGCCCACCACTACCAGAGGACCTTCCTGCATGTCTTGACCTACTCCATCACCCACAAAGCCCAAACCCAAACCCAATCCCCAGATGACCAAATGATCCTTGTTGACCCATTGCCTTACCGGGTCAACTTTCTGTTGTTGTTGTTGTTATTGCTATTGTTGTTATGATTGTCAATGATAAGTTGTTTGTGGAACTATTGTTGTTGTAACTGTTGTTGTTGTTATTGTTGCTTACGTTATTGCTGCTCTCCTTGGATGTGATTGTTGTTGTTGTAGTTGGTAGTGGTGTTGGCAGTGATGATGATAGTGATGATGATGGTGATGGTGGTGATGGTGATCCTCCTCCAGTGTTGCTCCACTGTTGCTTCTCTTCCTGTGTTGTAATCAAATCAGAGAAATTCTCTTTGAAATCCAACAAATTATTAAAAACAAAACAAAACATAAATAAAGAAATGTAGAATTAAAACACACACACACACACTCAGAGAAACATACACACACATAGATTCACACACACACACACATACATGTACAGAGACATAAATATGCACATCCATAGGTACACACACACACACGCAAACACAGAGGCACACAAAGACACATACACACACACACACACAACTCATGCATAGGTTCACACACACTCATACATAAACAGACACATACACTTAGACTCACACATACACACCCACCCACCCACGCACGCACAACACACACACACACACGCGGCAAAAATAAACTGTGAATAAGAAACAAAAAACAACAGGCTAAACAAAAAAAACCACCAATGAAATTACTTAAAACACAACAACAACAACAACACCACTCTCCCCCCCACCATCACAAAACAATAAAAACAATATACAACAAATAACAAAAAAGAAACCCACAGTGATTTAATGAACTCAATAACCTTTCTTTAACAGCTACCCCCCCATCACGCCCACGGCCCCAACGTTTTGAGTTCTTCCTTGTTTAATGTTTTATTTAATTTACATTGATTAGAAATTGTTCTTTGAGTGCAGGAACTAACGAGCTTCATGACTGCCAACACACACACACACACACACACACACACACACACACTACACACACAAGACTACACACACACAACACAACACACACACACACACACACACACTTTACACCACACACACACACACACTCTCTCTCTCTGTCACTGTTATTTCTCTCTCTTATATATTACATACCATATATATTATATGTATGAATTTATAGACATTCATACATATGTGCCCACACACATACACATATTTGTGTATATATATATATATACACATACACGTGTATATGTGTGGATATATATATATATATATATAATTTTGTTTGTATATACATATATTACATATGTGTGTGTATGTATATATATATCTATATATCTATATCTATCTATATATATACACACACACACACATATATATGTATACACATATGAATATATACATATGTATACAGATATTACATATGTACATATACACACATATATATATATATGTAGACACACACACAGACACACACACACACACTCATGTACATATCCTCTTTGTGTGTGTGTGTCTCTCTCTCTCTCTCTCTCTCTCTCTCTCTGCTCTGTTTCTCTCCTTCGAAACAAATCTCTCTCACCTGTGTGGAAGGAAGAGGACATCTTTCACATTTCCTCTCAGACATTTTCCTCGCTAAATACTTAATTGTCACAGGTGTCTCTCTCCTCTGACATCACGTATTCGCTTTGATCAATTATTGCTGTTACTATTAACTGGATTTAAAACCCTCTGCTGTTTACTTTGTAGTTTATCTGTGGAATGTCCGTGAGTGTGTCACCTTTCTGGCAAGAATAATAATAATAATAATAATAATCATAATAATAATAATCATAATAATAATAATAATAATAATAATAATAATGATAATATCTCTATCACATGACTCTGTAAATGAACAATCTGGTGTGTTTGTTTTAATGGCTTACCAATGCATACGCTATGTTTCTCTGCCCTAGGTGTCTGGCAGACACTTGGCAAGAAATGGAAACAGAATTGAAAGAAGATGCTAATAAAAATGATGATGATGATAAAAATAATAATAAACCTCTGGGACTTTCGCAATCTAAAGAGATCAGGTACGAGGGCATAACAGACTGGATCTAGTGGTGGTCAGCAAGATGCACCACATGTGCTATATAGTTAATGTGGCATGCCCTTTTGACCCATGAATGGTCAAGAAGGAAGGCAAAAAGATAGATAAATACAACCCTCTTAAGTACGAAATAGCCCGATTATGGCAAAAGAATAAGGTGAAGATAGGGCCAATTATTGTTGGGTCCTTGGGGGACAATATCAGAAGGCATTAAGGGGAATATGAAGGAAATTGGAATTGAGTGCCCAGCAAGAACTGTTCCAAAAGGTTTGCCTTGCCATAGGCTGCAGGTAGTAAGCTTGCTACACATGCAAGACCCCATATGTTCCAACAAAACCTGTGATAAAAGGAAATAATGGTAATCCTTTCTACTTAAGGCATAAGGCTTGAAATTTTGGAGAAGGGGACTAGTCAATTATATTGACTCCCCCCCCCAGTATTCAACTGGTACTTAATTTACTGACCTTGAAAGGAGGAAAGGCAAAGTTGACCTCAGCGGAATTTGAACTCAGAACGTAAAGACAGGTGAAATGTGGCTAAGCATTTTGCCCAACATGCTAACGATTCTGTCAACTCACTGCTTTGATGATGAAGATAATAATAACAATAATAATCATCATCATTATCCTTTCTACTATAGGTACAAGGCCTGAAATTTTTGGGGAGGGGATTAGTTGATTATATCGACCCCCGTGTTTCACTGGTGCTTAATTTATTGACCCCAAAAAGACAAAAGGCAAAGTCGACCTCGGCGGAATTTGAACTCAGAATGTTAAGACAGATGAAATGCTGCTCAGCATTTTGCCTTGTGTGCTAACAATTCTGCCAGCTTGCTGCCTTAATAAGAGTAATAATAATAATAACAATAATAATAATGATAATAATGATAATAATGATAATAATAATAATAATAACAATAAAAATAATAATAATAATATTAATGATAATAATAAAGATCTAAATTCTTTCTACTGTAAGCACAAAGCCTGAGTTTTTTTTGTTGGGTTTGGGGGCAAGTGAATTACATTGACCTGAGTACATTATTGCTACTTTATTGACCCCAAAAGGATGAAAGATAGTCAAGTTTTGTGATCGATAAAATTAAGTGCCTCTCAAGTACAGGGGGCGATGTAGGTTACAAACTCTTCTTGCTAAAATTGCTGGCCTTGTGGCAAAATTTGAAAATTGTTGTAGTTATTATTATTGAGTGAGAGAGCAGTGGAAGCCATCAAAGTGATACTCGGGTAAAATATACGAAAGCCCATCATACACCTGTCTGATAAGGGTACGTACACCAGGCACATGCATCACAACCATATGTGCGTGACATGGTGATCTTAATAAGAGAAACAGCACATGACCTTGCAGGTGGGTCCCAGTAGAATTAGTTTTCTTCAGGTCGGGTAGCACATCCCCCTCAAAAGGTCCCTGAACAAAGATGTTTAAGGATGTTGGGAACATAAACCACCCATGTTTCCAAAGGTGAATTATTCAAACCCCAAAGAATCCCTCTCAACACATGGCTATGATGCTCACCCACTACTTCTACTTCGTGATCAGAGATGCACATATCGTCAGCCACTAAGGGACATGCTCAACTGGTTAAGGTCAAACAACTGACAAGCAAATCTGTGGTATTGAGCAGAATATTTGCTGTAGCCCATCTTTATACCAAGACAAAACAATGTACATGATA
>NC_043012.1:40887966-40907966 GCF_006345805.1 Octopus sinensis
TACATCATTCATTCCTTAGCAATTTTTTTCTTGTGCTTCCAATTTAAATATAGCAACTCTTGCAGTGAACCTTTTTTTTATTTTGTTTGTGTTACACAATGTAAGAATTAATCTTGTCAGGCAGTAAATCACAATGGTAACATTTCATTGAAAAAAATCTTCACTCTTCGTCTTGTTTTGTTCTTTCAGTTCTCCTTATATGCTAGGCCAAGTTGTTTATTCACCTGATTCTTATCATGAAGTAAACATCATTGAAATATAACAGGTATACTTTCCATATCTAACTACTTCTGGTCGTTGAACAAAAACAAGAGATTTACATTTTGTTCACGCCTCGTCTTATTCTGCACCGTGTGTTGCTTGTTTATACGTCTGCGGCTCAATCTGTTGAATGTTGGTATTTAAGTAAAATAACCGATGCCAAATTAAGAATTTGCTATATTTAAAAAAAATCTTTTGGATTTGTAGAATCGGATTATTAGCATGACACACGGGAAATGTTTTTCATAGATTCGTAAAATTATATAGAAAATGTTCGTCGGAAATTTGACAATGATCAGGAAAATATTAATGAAAATCATATGATGCATACATACATACATACACACACAAACACACACACATATATATATTATATATATATATATATATTATATATATATATATTATATATATATATAATATATATATATATATATATATATATATATATATATATACATACATATATATATATAGCATTATTACAGGTTGAACATTAATAATTTCACCATCGAACATTAAAAATAACAAATAACAAAATAAAAGAACAAACTTACGGAATATACTAGCTTGACACTCAGGAATGGTGCCAAAAAGAGTGGGTTCTTTTTGGCGTTTGGGGTTTAGTTCTTCGCCAGAAAGAGGAGAAAGGAAAAAATCCAGAGAAAGAAAGAAAAGTCCATGTGGGCTTTTTTATGCATATGTGTAGGTATGTGTCTATGTACGCATGTATGTATATATATGTATGTATGGAAGCGAGATAGAGAGGAGAAATAGATAGATACATAAACATATATATATATATATATATAATATATATATATATATATATATATATACCGGAGTAAACACATAAATGTGAAACAAGGTGGAAAAAGAGTACTCAAATACCAGTGGTAGAGTAATATGCTTTATTTTAAGCAGCAGAAAATTCAACAAAATCTGTTACTCTGAGTTTCTCGTTGCCGTTCATCAGACAGTTTTTGCTAGAATGGAACCGATATATCAATTCAATCTAGACTCTTACAAACGCTACACCTTTAAAAAGAAATGGACGTTTGATTGGCCCTTTAGAAAAAAACGGTCAATCTTCGAGCGATAAACAAAAAGGTCAAAAATATATGTATATATATATAAAAAACTTATAAAAAAATTATTAAATCCGAGGAAAAAACCTTACATTGATAAAATACATATTGACGTTAATGAGAAAGTATAAATTAATTCATAGGAATTAAACCTGTTATTTAAATATTACACTGCAATACATATTTTATTAAAATGTGCATATATATATCAACATACACAAAAAGGATGCGCGCCAACGCCCATACATATACAGACGTATGAATATAAATCTAAATATAAATGGAAGAATAGTAAGTCAGTCATAGAGTGGTTTAAAAGGTATTAGCTATAAGAATAATTGTAGTTTCACACAATTCGACATTATTGACTTTTACCCGTCAATATCTAGGACGTTGCTCCTAAGGGCATGGACTTCGCCAAGCAATATGTCAACATCGATAGCTCGGAAATGATATTATTTTATGCATGCGAGGAAATCGCTCTTTTTTTTCGAGGATTCCACCTGGATTAAGAAGACCGAGGATTCTCTTTTCGATGTACCGATGGGGGCATACGACGGGGCTGAGTTATGTATGCTCATAGGAGCCTTTATTCTCCATAATCTAAAAATAGAATTCCCTTTTATAGATGCAGGGTATATAGGGATGACGGCCTTATAGCCACGCATATCTAAACGGCCATGAATCAGATAGACTTAGGAAGGACCTCATAGCTTTCTTTCAAAGGATGGGCTTACGGGTTACGATAGATGCTAAGCTGAATAGTGTAGATTTTTAGACGTAAATTTAATGTAAGATCGGATAGATTTAAACCTTTCCGTAAGCCCAATGAAAAGCTATCGTATATTAGCAAAGATTCGAACCATCCACCAGTTATCCTTAGGAACTTAGTCAGCAATGTAGGTAGAAGAATATCTTCAATTTCTTCGAACGAGGCAGCATTCCATAATGCTGCACCTTATTACATAGCGCATTAAAGAATAGTGGATTCTCTGAGAAGATCCAGTTCAACCAGCTTAATGCTGATAATAATGCTGCACGAAGAACTGGACCAGGAAAGTTTTGTGGTTCAACCCGGCTTTAATTTGGCCGTAGAGACTAATATAGGTAAGGAATTTTTGAGATTAGACTCTAAGCATTTTAAGCAGGTCTCATAATTCTATAGGATTTTTAATAGAAGAACCCTGAAGGTTAGCTATTCTTGTTTGCAGAGAAAAAATTTCGCCTCTTACATTGCCAACATAATAGGAAGCTAATTGAGATTAGACATGGTGCCGAGCCCATTAAGAAATGCAATTTCAAAAACGAAAGCTCCTGTCCGTTTAGAAGGAAATGTCTAGTGTGAAAGGGGTATTTATATAGAGCCAAGGTGCAAGTGGAAGGCTCATCAGAATACAAGACATACACAGGGGCTTCAGAAAATTCATTTAAAACAAGATTTTATTCTCATAAAAAATTCATTAAATACCCAGAGATAGGAGAGGACCAGCCTAGCAAATATGTCTGGGAACTAAAAAGAAAAAGGAAGCCCCACCTTTCAACGTGACATGGAGCATTCTGGACAGGGCGCACCATACAGGCATGGAGCATACAAAATAATTTCAGTGCAAACTTTGTCTATTAGAAAAAATGTACATCTTATTCAAAGACAATAATTCTTTGAATCAAAGAAGGACTAATGAACTTATGTAGGCACGCGGCTAAATTTAAAATGTCGAAATATAAATATACCATATGGATAGAGTATATATTTTGTATTTTTGATTTTTGAAATTTTGATTTTGACTCTTGAACGATGAGCGCTACGATGGATTTTGTTTCCAAGCTATGCAGATCTTAATCCGTATAGCAAAGTCTTATGTTTCTACATATACATCAGGAAAAACCTTCGACCCTGTTTTCAGGTTATTGTATTGTATAGGATTACCTTGATTATTTATATTACCTTGATTATTTATAAATGATCCAAAATAGGGTGTTATATTTTATTTTATATGTCTTTCGTATATATTTTTATTAATGCACCCATTCTTTTAAAAAAAGCAATGTTTTTTTCAAAAATGATATCGATAATACATGTGTTTCTTAAACAAACATTTATTTACACTGAGTATTTGAAGAATTACTCAGTAATTTATACTCATTAGTGTTTTGGTGATTGCAAATTGTCGCAGAAACAATTCCTTTCAAATTAAGCTAATACGGGTCTGGAAGTTGGAAATTTTAAGTCGAGGAATTAAGAAGGTGTATAGATTATATATATATATACATGCATGCTGTACTTCTTTCAATTTCCGTATACCATATTCTCATATTCATACACAAGGATTTGGTCGTGCCGGGGGTTATAGTTGGGGGTTATAGAAAAAAATTGATAACATTCTTCAGACATATTGACTCAAATATATATTTTTTAACCTTTTAAAACAAGCCTTCTGTAGTTTTTTCACTTTTTATTATTTTCTATATATATATATATATATACATATATATATACATACACACACACACACACACACAATATATATATATATATATATATATATATATGTCGCACAGAGATAACTCCAGTGTTACTGGTGTTACTGCGCGCACACACACACCCGCGCACGTCTCTGCCTACCAGTTGTGTTTCTGCTTCTGTTTCACCTTTTATGGAAACTCTCCTCGAAAAGGAAAATATTATCAAGGGAACAAGAAAGAGGTTGGTGATGAGGTTTATCTCCGAAATAACTGGAGGGGAAAAAGGGAAGAAGGATGTTGTAGTGTCACACAAGAAAGAGAGAGAGAGAGGTGGAGAGAAAAGGAGAGAGAGAGAGGTGGAGAGAAAGAGAGAGAGAGAGTGAGAGTGAGGAGAGGGTAAGAGAGGATTGCTGGTATGGGGAAAGAAAAGAGTGAGAGAGGAAGAGAGAGGAAGTGATAGATAGAGAGAGAAGGGTGCAGTGTGAGTGAGAGGAACCTGATAAACAGAAGAGAAAAAGTGTGCGTGGGTGTGTGTGTGTTTTGGTATATGTGAGTATGTGTGTGTGTGTGGAGGAGAGAGAGAGAGAGAGAGAGAGAGCAGGGATGAGAAAAAACCGGTAAAGAAAGACAGGAAAAGAGACGGAGAGATAGAGAGAGAAGATAATGAGAGAGGGAAAGAGAAAGAGGGAGAAAGAAAGAGAAAGAGACAGAGGGAGAGAAAGAAAAAAGAGGCTGAAAGAGTGGGATCCGAAGAAGAGAGAGAAGAAGAGTGTGAGAGAGAAAGAGAGAGAAAGAGAAGGAGAGAGAGCAGGGATGAGAAAAAGAGGTAAAGAAAGACAGGAAAAGAGACGGAGAGAAGGAGAAAGAAGATAACGAGAGAGGGAAAGAGAAAGAGACAGAGGGGGAGAAAGAAAAAAGAGAGGCCGAAAGAGTGGGAGAGTGAGAGAGACGGAAAGAGATAGAGAATGAGAGAATGAAAGAGATAAAAAGAGACTGAAAGAGTGGGCTTCTAAGAAGAGAGAGAGAGAGAGAGAGAGAGAGAGAGCGTAGGCAATAAAAATGCAATCAAGAATGAATGGAAGCTGAGAAAGGCCAAAATTAAAATGAACGAAACTATTAAAAATCACAGATCTAAGGAAGCGGGTCCTCTGAGTTGATAGCAAAATGAAAGGAGGGCAGAGAATGCAGATTCATGAAAAATTCAACACGAGGCTATATCAAAACAAACATTTATTATTATTTTTGTTGTTCTTGTTGTTGCTGTCGAGATTGCGCAACACTAAAACCTCTCCAACTTGTAATAAACACTGTTCTCAATATTTTAACTTGATTATATGATAATTTGGTGATACGTTTAAGTAGAATTAACATATTGGTCGTCGTTAATTTTGGTATGGATACTAGCATTGTTTAGTAGGTGCGATAGTTGTTTTTATGAGTATAAATTTTATGATTAGTAAAACTTAATTAAGAGCAGCTGATATTCAAAGACGCACTAATTAGCAGAAATCTAAGGAACTGGGTTGATTCATATTCATGTGATTGCAGATTTATCGTCTTATTAACCTCGTTTTCTGCATCTATTTAAAATATTTGCTTATGTGTATTATATCACTTGTTAATCACAATCAGAGGTGAATATTACTGTCTAGCAGTAGAAAGCAGAAGGAAGTAGCGGTAACTTCGTGCAGAGCAAATATAATAAAGGATTTCGTTTTACATATTTCGTCTTACATATTTCGATGATGTACATACACACATATAATCACATTTACACACACACACACGCGCACACACACACGCACACACACACACGCACACACACACAGACACTCATATATATCTACGTTTAGGTAGGTGAAATGTTTGTGTGTGTGTATACACCATGTATTGTATAAGTTTTGAGACTTTCAGGAGAGTTCTGGCTATGTTAGTATATAATTTGCGTACTTAATCGTGGAGGCGCAATTGCCTAGTGGTTAGGCCAGCGGGCTCGCGGTCATAGGGTTGTAGTTTCAATTCCCCGATGGGTGTTGTAGGTGTTATTGTTTTTCTATGTTTTAAATTGACTGTTAGTGTATAATTTTTTTTAGAATATTAAGTAATAATAGTTGAACATTTATAAATATATATATATCTAGATATATATATAATATATATATATATATATATATATATATATATATATATATATATAACTATATATTTTATATATATATATATATATATATATTATATATATATATATATATATATATATAAGTTGAGTTTCTGTAATTATGGATACAACTCATAAACATGAAGAAATTAACAAAAAAAAGATCCAACAAATATATTGATATTTCACAAACAAACTAACACCATTAAATATATATATATCTACACTATATATATACGTATATATATATGCATATGTATATATATATATACATATATATATATATATATACATATATATATATATGCATATGTATATATATATATATATATATATAAATTTGAATATAATGAAATTAGAATTCTTTGATACTCTCCTATATAGGATTACAAAAAATTCTATATATCTAGGGAAATTACTTGGTTCACCTTGATTACCTTCCTTCCATTACCTTTTAATATATCTTTTTAATATATCTTATCCTGATATATTTGCTAAATTGATAAAGTTTTCTTCCACAGTTAGTAAATACTATTTCTAACATATTCTTTTAATTCAACTCATTAATAAAATAAATCAGCATTTACTAGCTAATTATGATTCTATATTAATTGAAATGGATATATATATATATATATATATATATATATTATATATATATATCTATATATGATATATATATATATATATATATATATATTAAGGTATGTAGAAAAATACAACAATGACAATAACGTATAACTCATAGAAGACGATACAATAACATGGACAGGACATTCGAACCCCTCGTCTTCAGTCAAGAACCGATCATCGTAGTAATTTCTATTTCGGCTGATATATATATATATTAAGGTATGTAGAAAAATACAACATGGACAAGAACGTATAACTCAAGAAACGACACAATAAACACGGACAGGACATTCGAAACCTCCAGTCTTCAGTCAGAACCGGATCATCGTAGTAATTTCGGCTGATTAATCTTGAGATTACTAGATCACGGCCAGCCCTCCAAGAAAAACTAAGCAACGAGCATTAGAAAAACTAAGCTGGGAGCGTAGATTTCCTGGAAGAAGGATCGAATGCATACGGACACCAGGACAGCAAAAGGGACGAATATAAAAAAACAAAAAAATAATGGAATACAGAAACATGAAATACAGAAGCATTAACGGTGAAACACAACAAGTGTCTTACGACTGATAACAAGCAAACAAATTTTTTCTCTTCTGCGCGAGGAAAGGAGCCTTATCGGCGATGCCTATAGCGGCGGACGAAAAACAACGATGTTAACACGACGCTGGTCAGAAGCTGAAAGGCAGATTTCGGCAGCAGTCACGTGACAGAGAAGAGAGAAAAGAAAAGAAAGAGAAGCAACGGAGAGAGAGAGAGAGGAGAGAGAGAGAGGAGGGACAAACGCAACAAAGAGAGAAAGAGAGAGAAGGAAGGAATCAGAGAGAGAAGGGATGGTGTCGAAGAGCGACCTGTGAGTGCAGAGCGAGACAAAGAAATAGGAGGTAGTGGAAGATTAGACCAAAGAATCAGAGGAAAGAGAAGAGAAACAAGAGATGAGTAGAGAGAGAAGGGGACAGATCAAGTAAAAGTGAGAGAGAGAGAGACAAACAAGATCGTACCAGTTATTAAGAATATGTGCTCACATTAATGTTAAGAGGGTACGTGGAGCCTGGAATATATGTTAAGGTATGTAGAAAAATACAACATGGACAAGAACGTTATAACTCAAGAAGACGACACAATAAACACGCGACGACAGGACATTCGAAACCCTCAGTCTTCAGTCAAGAACCGGATCATCGTAGTAATTTCGGCTGATATATATATATATAATATATTATATATATATATAATTATATTTATATAGCTATGAAATGATTGAAAAAATTCTATATCTCTAGAGAAATTACTTGGTTCATCTTGATTACCTCCCTTCCATTACTTTTTGATATATCTTATTGACTCCTGATATATGTGCTAAATTGATAAAGTTTTTTCCCACAGTTAGTAGATATTATGTCTAACATTTTCTTTTAATTTCGTTTTTGGATTTGGTTTGCAAGATTCTTTATATGAGTTCGTGTGTTGAAGCATATTCTGTTGTGTTTGGGAAGAGTCATTCTCTTTTAATGCCTTATTATTTAACACACTCACCGGTAAAATTTCCACGTCTTTCATTTTTTTATTTTCTAAAAATTTCGTTGCGTGTTGCGACCTTTTCAATAGTCTTGACTCTCTTATTGGTTGATCTCTTTGTATATTTTCCTTTTGATGTTTTGTAACATCGCGTGTTTCAGCTTTCTCCCTTGATGTTCTGTGAGTCCTAACCGCTTGACAGCTGAATTGATAGATTTTGTGTATAGCTTGGAGGAGATGCATGTTTTAATGAAGTGGAGTAGTCGGGTAGTCAAGACAATTGAAAAGGTTGCAACACGCAACGAAAATTTTAGAAAATAAAAAAAAGAAAGAAGTGGAAATTTTACCGGTGAGTGTGTTAAATAATAAGGCACTAAAAGAGAATGACTCGCCCCAGACACAACAGAATTATCTTTTAATTCAACTCATTAATAAAATAAATCACAATTTACTAGCTACTTATGATTCTATATTAATAGAAATGGATATATATATATATATTTATATAAATATGAAATGATTTCTATGTTTTCTATCCCTATATAAGATATTAATATTTATTGAAATCCTTTAGAAAATTATCTAAAAGATATCTACTTAATTTTCTTAATATAGAATCTGCCTGTTAAATGGTAAGGGACATTGAAAACCTCTAGAGCATTAGTAGTCTCTGTTTCCCTACCCCTCTAACTTCAACCTACTAGCTTTTTGCTATAATACATTCAAATATATCTAAACTGAATTCCTCAAAATGGGGATGGGTTTATGGTTTTGACATTTGTACTACCCCTTCCTATATCTATAAATAGAAAAAAAATCCTTGTTTGTTTCCATTCAACCAAGAATAGAACCCCCTCCCCACTGACAGATATAAATAACAGAGTGAACTCAATGATAAAATCTATAGACGGAGAGTGAACATACTACCATCATGTTCTTAAGAATGAAATCAACCTCTCTGTTTCTATATCTACCCTCTTTATAATGTTGGCAAACGAAATAGGGATAAGAATGTGCATTGTCCGTTTAATTAGAAAATTCTATATGTGGTTGAAGATTGCTCGACGTTTTAAAACCGAAGTAATACTTACAGTGTTTAATAAAATGAAGTAGCATGAAACAACTGTACTTCTCTACCTTGGATATCCTTGTTTCTTATTTTTGATATCTATATATATATATATATATATATATATATATATATATATACATACATACATGCATACATGCATACATGCATACATACATACATACATACATACATACATACATACATGATACATACATACATACATACATACATACATACATACATACATACATACATACATACATACATACAATATATATATTGTATGTTTTTGTGGTGTAGATTGCACGAAAAATTTTCAATTTTTAGGAATAATATATGAGATTAAAATGGTCAAAAATGCTTTACTTACTTTAGTTTAAAGAGTGTGGTTGTTTCCAAAACAGTTGGCTTAAATATTATATTTAAATAAAATAATTATAATTTGGTGTATAGGCATATAAAGTTGTGATCCACGAGGCTCGGTAGCGGGTGGTGGTGAACCCTGTTATACTCTTTCATCACAACTTTCTCTCACTCTTTTTCCTGTTTCTTTTGTACCTGTATTTCACAGGGCCAGCCTTGTCACTCTCTGTATCTCGCTGAATCTCCCTGAGAATTACATTAAGGG
Organism: Octopus sinensis; assembly: GCF_006345805.1. Lineage (NCBI taxonomy): Eukaryota > Metazoa > Mollusca > Cephalopoda > Octopoda > Octopodidae > Octopus > Octopus sinensis. The sequence continues at coordinate 40,897,788 of NC_043012.1, forward strand.
TACACGTGTCTGTGGCGTGCTCAGCCACTTGCAAATTAATTTCACAAGCAGGCTGTTCTGTTGATTGGATCAACTGGAACCCTCGTCGTCATAACCGACAGAGTGCTGTAGTAATACTTCAATAAAGATTATTTGCCAACATAATGTTGCAGTCCCGGTTGGGACGATTGTTCTGCTATTTAACCCCAGGAAACATCGTCTCCAGCTAGCTATACGACACACAATCTGTGTCCTTATATTTTCGAAAATATAAGGACACAAGTGTCGTATAGTCAGCTGAAGACGATGTTTGCTGGGGCTAAATGACGACAGCATTCGTCCCAACCGGAACTGCCACATTATGTTGGCAAATAATCTTTACTTTAGAGTACCGTTACTGAATGTCTCTCGTTGAGAGATTTAGAAATAATAATTTTACTATTTATTCGTATATCATTAGTATACTTATAATAAACTAGCTTGCCAGATTTTGTTATTGCAGGATGGAGACGACTATTAAAGCACTCTGGATGCACAGCTGATTAGTTTGCAGAATGCAATCGGTGCGTGAAGACAATTTGGAAACTCGCTACGTGTTAAATTGGGCGAAAATCACTAGAAAAATATCAAATATTTCAGACTGCTTATGGATAAATTTGTATGAACCGAGCATCTGTTCTTCGCTGGCACAAGAGTCCAGGCAAAGCGAGTCCACCAGGAAGCTTATGATAATCCGCCCTGTCACAACAAGGGCATCGTCTACATCGCCTGAGTTCCCTCTGGTCAGACGGTCAACAAAAAGTATATTGGGGAAGTTTTGAGGGAGTTGAGGAACTTATTTCTTAGCAAAAGTCCAGAGCGCTTGCGTCAGGACAATGCACCATTCCACAGTACCAACCTAGTAACCAATTCCTTGACAGAAATAGGGACCAAAACTGTCCCGCACCCTCTTCACAATCCAGACCTTTCTCTCTGTAACTTTTGGTTGTTCTCCAAGCTGAAGGAGAGGGTGAAGGGCGCCGTGACAAGGGCCCGGGACACCTTCACTCCAGAGATCTTCTGTGGAGCTTTCACAAAGTGGTTGGACTACTACAAAAAGTGCATTGAAGTCAGGATTCTATTTTGAAGATTAAAGTTTTAGACTTCTTTGAAATTTAATAAATGTCTTCCATGAAAACATCTAAAATTCTGGAATGCACTTCGTATGTATGTATGTATGTATGTATGTATGTATGTATGTATGTAAGTATGTATGTATGTATGTATGTATGTATGTATGTATGTATGTATGTATGTATGTACGTATGTATGTATGTATGTATGTATTTATGTATGTATGTATATACGTATGCATGCATGCATGTATATAAAATGGATCGAAGAATCACAGTCATACATATAGATGCACACATATCTATCTATCTATCTATCTATCTATCTATCTATCTATCTATCTATCTATCTATCTATCTATCTATCTATCTATCTATCTGTCTGTCTGTCTGTATGTCTGTCCGTCCGTCTGTCTGTTTGTCTGTCTGTCTGTCTGTCTGTCTGTCTATCTGTCTGTCTATCTATCTATCTATCTATCTATCTATCTATCTATCTATCTATCTATCTATCTATCTATCTATCTATCTGTCTATCTTTATATGTGTGCATACGTGTGTATCTGTGTCTATGAATGTGCGTGTGTGCATGTGTGTGTGTGCGTGTGTGTGTGCGTGCGTGTGTGTGTTCGTGTGTGTGTGTGTGTGTGTGTGTGTGCATCAACCCTGAACTGTAATATTGCTTTAAAATTTTGGCACGAGCACTTTCAGGACAAGGGTTAAGTCGATTACATCTACCCAAGTTCTCAACTGGTCCTTTCTTTATCGACTCCGAAAAGCTAAATGGCAAAATTGACCTCAGCAGAATTTGAACTGATAACGTAATGCTAACGATTCCGGTGTGCTACCGATTCTGCCAGTTTGCCGCCTTTCCAGGGACTTGTAACTGGTGCAATTCCAATTGGTAGTTTAATGAATTGTCCTTCGCTACTTTCCTCTCGTTTGTCTTGAGAAAAATGACCAGGAAGTGTACCAGCCATACAGACCATCATTTTTGGAAGACGTAATCAAATGATGCTTTGTTTGCTAATGTAAGAAGTCTGCAAATGCAATCTTTGTAGGTCTCTTTTTCCTTTCGTTCTTTCAAGATCAAGAAAAGAATTCCGAATAGCACATTGGTTTCGATTCACTTTGAAGGTTGTCTGTTACCAGAATGCACTTCCTTTCCTAGATAATATCACTTAAATTTGATTTAGTATTTTGAACGGATGTTACGAAAGATATTTTATAACGAATAATTAATTAATCTTATTAAAAAAAATAAACGAAAATAATTTATGTATTCCAAGAAGAATTTGGAGAATTTAATGTATTTATTCACATTTAATCGACAAGAAATTGAAAAAAACATTTTCCGTGTTAGTTGCTGACAATTTTCCAATCTCTTATGTTCTCTTCGCATTGAATTTTTATGAGTTCTTGTAGAAAACAGTTCGTTAGAAGGAAGTTGTTTGGAATTTCAATGGAAGTCTGTAATTTGCATGAGAATGAAATCAGTTATTTTTATAACAAATCCTTAATAACAATCAACAGCTGTTGTCGAGATGCAGTCAGCTTTTTCAAAAAATGCTTTATCTTCAATATTCAAACAAACGTGCATGTATTTGAAAATAATTTATATAGCGATATGAATTTTAATATTTCTCGTTCCTCAATGGTGTTTTATTTCTAATAAAATGAAATTACAATAAATGAAATATATTTTAAGTAATAAGCTTCTTGGAGAAGGGGATTAGCGAAGTGAACATATATTCTAAATATTAAAGGAAAAATGTAGAAACACATCACCTATAAATCGATATTTCTTTTTGTATTAACAATGTTCATATTTGTCAAAGTAATAGCAATTTATTTTAGTTTATGCAGCATTCCGGGTCAGGCACTCTGGCACGTAGATACATATTCATGTATACGTATGTGCGAGTGTTTATATTAGGTTGGATGCAAAGTCATGTGGCATTTTGGACAAGGAAAGCAAAAGACGTTTATTTGGCTGTAATGGACTTATTTAATCAAGATAGTAATTTCCCTCATTTTTAATAGCATGATCTCATCCGGCTGATAAGTTGTTGATCTCCCTAGCATAATAATCTTCACGTTTCGATGCAAAGAACGATTCAGTTTCTGTTTGTACCTCTTCTCGATTTGTTAAATGTTTTCCATTAAAAAAAAAAAAAATTGCAATGATTTGAAAAGATAATAATCGGATGAAGCAAGGTCGGGTGAATAAAGACAATGAAACAAAGCTTCCATATTAAGCGTAAGAATTTTGTTCTGCGTAATTCGAACAAGATGTGGTCTTGCATTGTCATGAAGTCGCTCTTTCTACAAACTTTGATACAGTGATTTCAGTTGGTGACAATACTGAGCGGCATTAATTGTCTCGCCAGAGTCCAACACTTCACGAGAGACGACATCTTTCATATCTCACCAAATACAAAGTATATCTTTTTTCTGGGTGTAGTCCTGGTTTGGGTGTAGTTTACTCCCTTTCATTGGATGATAAGCATTGTTGTTTCCTTTAGATATTATTGCAAAGCATCCACTTTTCATCATTGATGATTATTCTACTTCAAAAAGGGTCACTAGCAAGTCTGCTTTTTAATGAAGTGCAAACGGCAACTCTTTGATTTTAGACCCCTTTACTAGTTTGTGCAGCTGCTTTACAATAGCCCTGTGACATATATTGAACACTCTTGCCAGTTCTCATGTAGTTTGCATGGGGTTTTCTTCCACCACATTCCGTAAAACCTTGAGATCGACAGAACTTGGTCAACCTGATCGAGGGGAATCACTGAGGGAAAAGATTCCCGACTGAAATTGTTTAAACCCTTGTTGACATGTTCGGACTGTTGGAGCTTCATTTTTATAGGCAGAACCAATATTCCTCGCAGCATCTTTTGCTGAAGAACCCTTTTTGTATTCCCACAGCATACAATGTCTTCAGATGTGTCTGAACGGCACTCATTCTAGAGGGCTCAGATTTCAGAAACAATAAACAATTTAGAATCAAAGTCTTCTCAAAGAAACAAGAAAAACATTAGAACAAACAATGACAAGTTTATGTTGCATTCTGTATTGACAAAAAGTCTTCAAAGTTAATATGTCTAAAATGCTGCTGGACTTTGCCTCCAACCTAATACGCGAGTATATATTGCTATCATGGAAGTTTGTAAGCAACGGCGAGAAAATTGTTAAATCGGTGTTCTTTGAACGAAATCCTTTATTATAATTATTTTGTACAAAGTTACGGGTATTTTCTTTTCCCGTAGACGCTAATATTCCCCACCGATGACGACTAACAGAAATATAATATAGATATGTTAAAAATGTAAATATATGCAGAAAATTAGATTAATAATATGATAAATGATAATTGCTGTCACGAAATAATATATGCATAAAGACGTACATATATGCATAAATAACAAATTACGGAGATGTACTTGCATAGCAAGTGATTTGATCTGAGATCGTGTGCTGGAATGAAAACAATTGCAGCGTGGAAGGTGTTTGTAAGCCATTTAAGAAACACACAAAAGCCGTTCTATTCACTTCAACATTTAAGTTTAATTTGTCAAAATATTTTCGTCGCTATAAGACCGCGACCTGTTCACTGACAAAAAGATGCAGCACGGATTTTTGTCAGTGAACAGGTCGCGGTCTTATAACGACGAAAATATTTTGACAAATTAAACTTAAATGTTGAAGTGAATAGAACGGCTTTTGTGTGTTTCTTAAATGGCTTACAAACACCTTCCACGCCATAAATAACAAAGTTATATAGAAAAGAGCACTGTACTAAAAGAACTGAAGCGGTAAATGTTGACAATGTTCGCTAAGTATTATTTATGTCAATCACCCTTCATGTCCCTATACTAATAAAAGATAAAAAGGGTTGGATATACATACCTACATCCCAGTATCTTTTTCTAACTTGGTGCGTTTACAATATTTGTCTACAGCAAGAGATTTTTCTCAATGACAAAATGCTGTAATTGGCTTTTTTTTACGGGTTCGGGTATGTCTCAAGCATATTTGAATGGGTAACAAGTATATTTGTACACACCGTTGTTCAGCGCGTCCAGTCCATATCGGCATATTTGTATGTATATATATATATATATATATATATATATATATACGGGGTCGAATAAAAAGGTATCGGAACTGTTGCTATGGTAACGGAGTTAAACTACGCAGAATGAAGCCCTTTGGCACAGATTGACCTTCAACTCTGTCGTGCAGGTACGCTAAGTTATAACGGGCTCGCTCATTTCCGTTGTTTTTAGAAGTACTTGGCGGGACAGGAAGTAAAGTGTGTTGAGTGTGGTCGTTTGAACACACCACGGAGGTTCTATCAGTGGCCATGGCAGGGAAAATATGTGGGTGCGTGCGTCTGTGTATGTGTGTGTATGCATATATGTGTGTATGTGTGTACGTGTGTGAGAGGCAGAGAGAAAGAGGGAGAGAGAGAGAGAGAGAGAGCGCGTGCGTGGAAAGAGACGCAGCAGAAGGATATTAAAGCCAAGAATCTTTCCAAATCAAATCCAACTTGAAAGGAACACGATTCTAAGACATGGCAAAAATTCAAGAGAATTCGATGAGGCAGCTGCTCAAAGAAGGAGTTGCAAAAATGCTTCAGTCAATAGAAACGACGCTGGATAACGTGTGTGGCTTCAGAAGGGGTCAATTTCGAAGGGGATTAAATGAAGAATTGATATGTGCCGTAGTTTACTTTTTATAGCAGCAGTCCCGATTCATTTTTGACGAGATCTCATAGGAATAAAAGCATTAGGAGCGAGAAGACCGACATATCTTGAAGTTTAATCACAGCTGCACAGGTAACTAAAGCAATTCATAAAAGTATTGGTACGTCTGTTAGTCTTCCTCAGTTCTAGGCCATGGCAGTAACCGTCATATATATATATAATTTATATATATATATATATATATATATATATATATATATATATATATATATATATATATATATATATATATATATATATATACATACATATATATACATATATATATATAATATATATATACACACTCACACACACATACTCACACACACACACACACACATACACACATATATATATATAATCCGAATTTTATAGTATTAAGTATCCATCACAGCTGGTCTTACCAATAGGTTTCGCGCAAAAATACAATGGAGTGTTAGGTAACAGTCTAGTTATATGATTACGCTCATCAGAGTTAGCCGATATGGAATGGAATATGGCAACTGCTCTCTATTGTCGAAGTTGGATTAGCATAACCGGTCACCGGCTGCTGCGAGAAAGTGGTGAAACAAAAAAAATAGGGCGAGGGATTTGGCTAGAAGTTGTGTCCCTTGGTTAGGAATGTTGTGAAGTCGGCAAGTTTTATCTTGAAGTGGGGAAAGTGTATATTAAGAATGTGGTGTCCCTGCGGGGATATTCATGTGTGTTTACGCGAACGCGCGTGTATTTGTGTGGATATTTTATTAATATAATAAATATCGGTGAGAAAATTGAAACTCAGTGCACTTCGGGCAAGAACCCTTGCAATATTTGTTTTGCAGCAGACTACATGCACTCCCCTTCCATTCCGGTCTTTAGCAATTCAGCGATCCAGTGATTAGAACATCAGAGATCATGAACAAATGGCGCTATTTTCTCCTATTTGCAACACAAAACAAATAAAAAGAACACAGACGGTACATCAATAACAACTTAAATATTTTAGTGTTGATATAAGCATCTAATGATCTTTAGATCGATCTAAGAAATGATTGATATTCGAAAACCGATAACAGCCCCCACCTGAAACACTAAACTGCATTTGTATTAGTTTTGTTTCATTTTTACGTGATTTGAAGTTTTTCACTATTTTCATTTTTTGAGTTTGTTGAGAAGAATCTTTCAGATTTTGTACGTGGGGGGGGGGTTGTATCAGTGATAGTATTGATAGAGAGGCAAGGAAGGAAAGATATCCAGTCAATAAAACATATATATATATATATATATATATATATATGTGTGTGTGTGTGTGTGTATGTGTGTGTGTGTGTATGTGTGTGTGTGTGTGCGCGCGCTTCAATATATATATATATATATATATGAGCACATCCCTCACATCTCTATGTATGTGCATACACACTTATATCCATATGCACAATGCACATACACACCAATATATAGACATAATGCATACATGCATAGATACGTATATTCATATCTATCTGTCTGCTTGTCTGGCTGTCTGCTGTTTGTCTGTCTGTCTATCAATCTATATGTCTATTTATATATCTATATACATACATACATAATAATAATAATGTTCGTCCTTCGGTTCGAAGATGACCAACTGACACCATCTGATGGAACTGGCGCCATGAGACCGGAGGTGGCTGGTGAGGCCAATCCGGGCAAGGAAGCCCCTCCCACAGGTGGGACAGAAGTGGGTAGGGGCCATGCTACTGGTGCAGGCGGCTCTGAATTTACGCATCTGACGTTTCTGCTCCGCTGACCGAATCCGTCCCTCCTCGGCTGTCCCTGCTCCCACGGTGATTGCGCTGCGCCAGGATGAGCGGTTGGCAGCAAGTGTCTCCCAGGTCTCTGTTCCGATGGAGAAGTCTTTGAGAGAGACCTTGAGACTATCCTTGTAGCGCTTTTTCTCTGCCCTCCGACTTTGCGCCTGCCCTGGCCGAGTTCACCGTAGAAGAGCTGTTTTGGGATGCGAGTGTCGGACATGCGGGAGACGTGGCCCGCCCATCTCAGCTGGGCCTTGCGCATGATTGTGATGGTGCTAGGGAGATCTGCCTGCTTCAGAACTTCCGTGTCTGGGACTTTGTCCTGCCAGCGGATGTGAAGGAGGTTCCGAAGACACCTGAGATGGAAGTGGTTTATCTGGCGCTCGTGCCTTCGGTAAGCAGTCCACGTCTCGCAGCCGTATAGTAGGTGGTAAGCACGACTGCCCGGTAGACTTTCAGCTTGGTGTTGAGGCTGATTCCTCTCCGCTCCCAGACTTTCTTTCGCAGTCTCCCAAACGCGCTGCTTGCCTTGGAGATTCTGTTGATGGTTTCAGCATCTATGTTGGCATTGCAGGAGAGAGTGCTGCCCAGGTAGGTGAAGTTTTCCACCACTCGTAGGATCCGTCCGTTCACCCTTATCTGAGGCTCATGGTATTGTTTGCCGGGGGCTGGCTGAAACATCACTTCGGTTTTCTTGGCACTTGGGTGAGACCGAAGTTGTCACAGGCTGATGAGAACCTGTCCATCTCGAGCTGCATCTCCTGCTCATCGATTGCATTAAGGGCGCAGTCGTCAGCAAAGAGAAAGTCTCTGACGACTGTCTCCCTCACCTTTGTGACAGCCTGCAATCTTCTGGAGTTGAAAAGTTTCCCGTCTGTCCTGTACTTGATGTCGATCCCGGACTTGCGGTCCCTAAAGGCGTCGGACAGCATTGCCGAGAACATGATGCTGAACAGTGTTGGGGCCAGGACACATCCCTACCTGACTCCGTTGGTCACCTGGAAGGCTTCAGATGAGTTGCCGTCTTCAAGGACTCTGGCTGTCATTCCGTCGTGGAACTGGCGGACAATTGCAATAAATTGCTGGGGGCAACCAAATTTTCCCATGACCTTCCATAGTCCCTCCCGACTGACTGTATCAAGGCCTTGTGAGGTCAACAAAGGTCATGCAGGTCAGGTGCTGCTCCATGCATTTCTCCTGGAGCTGGCGGGCGGCGAATATCATGTCAGTGGTCCCTCGACCCGCGCGGAAGCCACACTGGCTCTCAGGGAGAAGGCCTTGCTCCAAGTGTTCCAGAAGGCGGTCAAGCAGGACCCGGGCCAGGATCTTGCCTGCTATGGACAAGAGGGAAATACCTCGGTGGTTGTCGCAGGACCGCCGATCTCCTTTCCGCTTTTAAATGTGGACGATTGTTGCGTCCCGGAAATCTTGAGGGAGTTGTTCCCTGTCCCACATCGACTGGAACAGGCTGGTGAGCTGACTGATCATGGTGGGGCCGTCCGACTTGAACACCTCTGCAGGGCTGGCGTCAGAGCCTGGAGCTTTGCCGGTGGACATTTTTTTGATGGCTCTGCTCACTTCCTCGACTGCAGGGGGAACAGCCAACTCGTGGTTTGTCGGCACCTGGGGGAGTCGTGCGATGGCTTCCTCGTTGATCTGGGCTGGTCGGTTGAGCACGATGTTGAAGTGCTCCGCCCATCTCTCCAGGATCAGCCTCTTGTTAGTCAGGAGTGAGGTTCCATCCGAGCTGAGCAGGGGGGTTGATCCAAAGGAGAACTGCGGTCCATAGACAGCTTTCAGCGCCTCGTAGAATTTCTTGGTGTCGTGTTTGTCCATAGAAATAGTGTTGACCTTTCAGTCTCGTCCACCGTACAACCTGTTTTACCTGTGCCACCAAACAGATAAACACTACCTGTCCTTTCCGGCCAAGTCATGACGGCAGGACAACCTTCAGCCATCAGTCTGGTCCATCCCACATGTGATAGCCGGTGTTCCGCATAACCCCACAAGTCAGTAATGCTCGGGCGATCGACGAATGTGTTCAGAATGCTTTCGTTGCTTTGCTGGTATCTGGGCCAGGCCCGGCTCTCGACACTTCCGTGTCAGTACAGTTTATCTTCAAACTAGCAATGCTTTCTTTCCCGATAACACTATCGGGCCAAGCATTCCCAAAAATTATCCATGGGACCAGCCCTGAAAGTTCTCAGGAAATGTTGTTCATTTTTCTCAGGAATTTTGTTCATTTTTTATCGATATCCTGAATTTCTCCAAGAACGTCTCCGCTTGTGTTCACTACTAACTCTATATTGAACGCCACAGAGGAACTCTACCAACCGTGTTGTTCGACTGGAGCGTGTTGTCCGACTGGCACGTGATGTCCGACTGGAGTGCAACTGGAGTCCGACTGGAGAGGAGCGTGAGTGCTTAACGACATTCCAGATGGCAAGTGCTCACTCGCGGTCTTTGCATGACAGCACAGCAGCTCCGTCCGGTGGACGGGCTGGGAAAGAAATGCGTCCGACACATACAGTATCACATCTATTTACCGGCAACGAACGTCATATG
>NC_043012.1:40912966-40917966 GCF_006345805.1 Octopus sinensis
AGCACGCAGTAAGACAGTCCTTGAACTCCTGTGCTTAGGAAGGGAAACTTTCTACCACACAACAATGCCAGCACCTAAGGGGAAAGCTGAGCAAGACGTTTTCAGGAGAGCTGAGATGATGCATGCAAGCCTCCTCTTCACAGCACTTTTAGTGTTTATCCAAAGAAAAGGCCGTCGCCGCCTTGGACCAGAATAACTTGTTAGCGTCGGGGGACAAACGGGTGGACCAAATACCACAAATACCACCCTTTAAGTTCTGCAAATCCATCGACTTTGATTGGAACAGTTATATCAACCATCATAGCATAAAAAAGTAAAGTTGATTCCTACTGGATTTGAACTCAGACATAAGGAGTCGGATCAAGGACTGCGAGATATTCTATTCAACACTTTGCCAATTCACTACCTTAAATACACATAATCACGTGATAACACATAGGCAGCACGTTCCAATATTTATTTCTTTATTACCCACAGGGGCTAAACACAGAGGGGACAAACAAGGACAGACAAAGGGATTAAGTCGATTACATTGACCCCAGTGCATAACTGGTACTTATTTAATCGACCCTGAAATGATGAAAGGCAAAGTCGACCTCGGCGGAATTTGAACTCAGAACGTAGCGTCAGACGAAATACCTATTTCTTTACTACCCACAAGGGGCTACATACAGAGGGGGCAAACAAGGATAAACAAACGGATTAAGTCGATTACATCGACGCCTGTGCGTTACTGGTACTTATTTAATCTATCCATAAAAGATGAAAGGCAAAGTCGACCTCGGCGGAATTTGAACTCAGAACGTAGCGTCAGACGAAATACCTATTTCTTTACTACCCACAAGGGGCTACATACAGAGGGGACAAACAGGGATAAACAAACGGATTAAGTCGATTACATCGACGCCTGTGCGTAACTGGTACTTATTTAATCTATCCATAAAAGATGAAAGGCAAAGTCGACCTCGGCGGAATTTGAACTCAGAACGTAATGGCAGACGAAATACCGCTGAGCATTTCGCCCGGAGCGCTAACGATTCTGCCAGCTCGCCGCCCTAGCACGCCCTAATATTAACGTAGCAACGGTATATTTATAAACTATAGTACATACAGTGGCGGACCTCTTTTCTAGAATTTCCAGATATTCAAGAGTACGGTGCAATATCGTACTTTAATCCTCTTTTGAATAATCTGACCCTGTTTTTGAAGTTCGTTAATTTTCCCAGAGTGTTAAAAATAGTTTTGTACTTTACTCTCCAAGGTGGACTGGTAACGATCAAACATACTCCGCCTGTATCTGTTAAATCAAAACCACGTTCTTTACTTGTCTTTGTTTGATGTTCATCTTTTAAACATTGTACTGTACTCATGGTGCCGTGTGAAGGTGCATGGCTCAGTGGTTAGAGCGTCAAGCTCACAATCATGAGGTAGTGAGTTCGATTCCTGGACCGGGCTGTGTGTTGTTTTCTTGAGCAAGACACTTTATTTCATGTTCCTAAAGTATAAAAGACCTATAAAAGGCCGAGTGAAATGAGTATTCCTCCAAAAGGTTTGTTCTCTATAAGTCTGATACATAACTGCTGAACGTTTTCAGGAGTTTTGTTCATGGCAAGAGAGGCGCCACAACCGAAACGGTTACCATCATCAGTTTTGTAATCATCCCAATTTCTTTCAAGAGCCTCAAATTTACATTTCCTTTGATCTGCATCAGTCAAGCTTAACCCGTCATTTTTTATAATAATTGCTGTGTTGTTTAGAGACTGTATCAAGAAAGTCGCACATTAAATGACTCTTTGCATATCTATCTATCTATCTATCTATCTATCTATCTAGGTTACCGTGGTATTTTCCGTAGGCTTTTCTTTCCACGGGTAAACCTCACCTGTCCTCCCCTTTACACTTTATATTGACATTTCTGTGATAACGATCCCTATTGATCGATTTTTTTCCTTTTCCTTTTATTTTCTATCCCAGCCCATTTTTTTGTCCTCTTTCTTTCCTTTTACGATGCCTTTTGATCGAAAACCAAACCCCCTTTTTTTACCCCCAAAAGAAAAGCTCTACCTTGTAAGTTGTCCTGTGTGTGCAGCCCTGCGTGGCTAATAAAGAAACATATCTATCTATCTATCTATCTATCTATCTATCTATCTATCTATCTATCTATCTATCTATCTATCTATCTATCTATCTATCTATCTATCTACCTATCTATCTATCTATCTATCTATCTATCTATCTATCTATCTATCTATCTATCTATCTATCTGTCTTTCTGTCTGTCTGTCTGCCTGCCTGTCTGTCTGTCTATCTGTCTGTCTGTCTGTCTGTCTATCTATCTGTCTATCTGTCTATCTGCCTGCTGACTGTCTGTCTGTCTGTCTGCCTATCTATCTATCTGTTTGTCTGTCTGTCTTCTAATCTGTAGAGCAGGAGATAGTCAGGGGATGTATATAAACAGGGATCATCTATAAGAAATTGGGGAACATTTCCTGACACTAAGACGTTGGGTACACCATTCTGAGAGAGAATTGGTCGTAATACCTTTTGAATGGTTTAGGATCACAAATAACATTTAGCCATCTTGAAAAGCAAGATGGAAACCGTTACTATGGGTTTTGTATGGTGTCACTAATGAATAACTCAAATAAGCAATATGTATGTTAGTATTCGTGTATGTCTTTTGTGTGTGTTGCCCCTGGTTAGGGTATACGCAAGGTTGCCGTTATTTCTATACGCGGTCCTGATCTGACATTTGATTCAGATATCTGAATGTAAAAATCATCTGTAAAGATGGCAGTCAAATGTATTAGTCACCACCCGTTATGAAGGAGAAACTATCAATCACATGTATCAGTCAAAAAGAACCTATCAGTCTAACGGAAACTATCATTCAAATATATCTGTCACCAGAAGATATCAGTTAAATGTGTCAGTCATTAAAATGATTAGTCATCAGATGTCAATCAAATGTATCAGACTTTAGAAGATCTCAGTCAATTGTATCAAACATCGGACGATGTCAATCAAATGTGCCTCGAAAGAAACTATCAGTCAAGTTTATATTAGTCATCAGAAGACATCAGTCAAATATATGAGTTAATGCAAGACATCAATCAAAATCAAGCAGTCACGAGGAGATACCAAACTCACATCTCCAGAAGATATGGAATTGAAAAGAGAAAAAAAGAATTCTTTTCTTCCTTCATTATCTCGTTTATTTCAAAGAAAAAAAAAATAAAGTAATAATATAATAATAATAATAATAATAATAATAATAATAATAATAATAATAATAATAATGGATGCAACGTTTTACTTGACTTTGGAAAAAAATGTGTTGTTTTAAGAGTACATTTAATGTAGGTTGAATGTAGTGAAAGCAAAGGAAACAAAAATGGTAATAGGCAAGAATTTGATATTTTATCATATTTTGAAAGAAATTGAATGCCATCTATTTCCGCTGGAATAAAAGCGAAAAATTAGACAAATGGTTATTCTATAAAGTTAACATTTAGAAACTGTCTAAGAAGAATTTCTGACAAAAATACGAAGATAAAGTTTTATCTATTTTTACAAACAGATATGACTAAAAGCATGTATATCTATTTAATGGACGTATGGACGTGCATGAGCATAAATTAGACGATGTGCAGATACAGACAAGGGTCTGCGCAGTTTTGGAAATGATGCATGCATTTATTACTAGGTATGGTTATGTATATATATTTTCTTTTACTTGTTCCAGTCATTAGACTGCGGCCATGCTTGGGTACGACCTCGAAGAGATTTTAGCGGAAAAAATTGACCCCTTCCAGGACTAATTCTTTTTAAGCCTGAGACCTAGTCTTTCATTTTCTTTCCTCGAATACATCTAAGTTACGGGGACGTAAACGCACCAGCACCGGTTGTCAGGTGGTGGTGGTGGTGTTGTTATTGCAGTATCTGGTCCTGAATTATATATATGTATATGGTATATATATATATATATGTATATATATATATATATATATAATATATATATAATATATATATAATATATATATATATATATATATATATATATATATGTCTGTCTGTGTGTCTGTCTGTTCGTCTATTTGTTTTACTGTCTGCATGTATTAATGCGTATGTGTGTGTGTGCAGTGCATCCACACACAGACACACACACACACGCACACACACATACATATATATTCATGTATGCATGTATTTCTCTCTTTGGTCGAACATGTAAACCTAACACACGTGCGTTTTTCTTTCCCAGCCTTCTTTCCCTTTTTCATCTGCTTTTCTCATCTTAGCCTCCGCTGGACTTTCTATGATCAATCGACGAAGGACCATTTCCGAAACGTCATACTGTGCCTGTGTAACTTCTTTCATTCCTTGGGCGTCAACCTAATGCTATTAGTTGTAATCGTCCCTTAGATTTTTGACATTCATGCCTGATGATTGTCTCATCTTGTCAGATGACAGTTGTCTCAGTGATGACCATGGGGCGTCTGTTCTTCATTGGATTTCAGTGGCAAAAGCTTGTACAACATTATTGGTCACTCTCTTGGTCGCCATTGTGGGTTCCAGTGATAAGCATTGCCAAGACGACTGGCAACCATTTTGACTGTAAGTCTTATGTCAGAGCATCTTTCTCCTATAAGAGCTACATTCTCCACAGCTTAGACCAAAATAAAGGGAGCCTCCTCTAATGCCGGGGAATTTATTTAACTCATGGATGGGACCCTGATAAGTACTTCCGCTCCGGGTCAGAACGGACCTAGGAGTAATGATAGTCAAGAGGTTACTCCATGCTTCGCACAATTCCATAAATTCCCGACCGGGACCGGTTTAATGTCATACTAATCCATCCAGCCATCCATTCATCCATCCAACCATCCAGCCAGCCAGTCAGCCAATCAGCCAAACAGCCAACCATCCATCCATCCAACCACACACACACACAAACACACATACACACACACATCAGTATCATTCTTGATGTCAGACCC
>NC_043012.1:40925466-40935466 GCF_006345805.1 Octopus sinensis
GCTGTTGCAATAACAGGCGATTCGAGGGTAAAATGTAAGGAAACAGAAAAGAATGAGAAATACCATCCAGTGCGGGAGGAGATAGAAAGGTTATGGGGCATGAGGAAAGTAATGGTGATACCAGTGGTAACTGGGGCATTAGGAACAGTTTCCAAGGGCTTTGAAAAATCATATCAAGAATATTGGAGCTGCTGTCAGGCTCGAGGTGATCCAGAAGACAGAACTGTTGGGTACAGCTCGCATTCTAAGGAGAGTATTGTCTCTTTGAGTCACATGAAACCTTTATTGATTTGTTATTGCCTGCTTGCAAGTAAAGGATTAACCGGTAATTACGAAATGTCTAAGAGTCTTTCAGAATAATAATAGTAATAATAACAACAACAAAAACAATAATAATAATAATAATAATAATAATAATAATAATAATAATAATCCTTCCTATTATAGACACAAGGCCAAAAATTTGGGGGAGGGGGACAGTCGATTGCATCAACCTCAGTACTCAGCTTGTACTTAATTTATCGACACCAAAAGGATGAAGGCAACGTCGACCTCGGAGGAATTTGAACTCAGAACGTAACGACAGACGAAAAATCACTGAGCATTTCGCCCGGCGTTCTAACGATTCTGCCA
Source organism: Octopus sinensis (assembly GCF_006345805.1). NCBI lineage: Eukaryota > Metazoa > Mollusca > Cephalopoda > Octopoda > Octopodidae > Octopus > Octopus sinensis. Next base: position 40,926,100 of record NC_043012.1, read on the forward strand.
GCTCGCCACCTAATGATAATAATAATAATAATAATGATGATGATGATGATGATGATGATGATGATGATGATGATGATGATGATGATGATGATGTGATGATGATGATGATGATGATGATGATGATGATGATGGTGATGATGATGATGATAATAATAATAATGTTGAGCGATTGCTTGGAAAAAGTATGGCGAAGTGGATGACGGAACTGACAGCTTATGGAAGAAGTTTAGGGACAATAGGAATCAGGAGAGGCATTTTCCAAGGGGACTGCCTGTCCCCACTTATCTTTGTACTGTGCATGATACCACTAACACTGATTCTGAGGAAAGCAAAGGCTGGGTATAGATTCAAAAGCCGCCAACAAAAAGTCAACCATTTGTTATTCATGGATGACCTCAAACTTTATGGTAAAGATGAATCTCAAGTCAGTTCCCTCATTGATACGGTGTATACCTTCACTGCTGATATCAGAATGGAGTTTAGATTAAAAAAGTGTGGTGTGTTAGTTTTGAAGAGAGGCAAAATCAAATGCATGGACGGACTAACGATACCGTCGGTGGAGGTTATGAAGGAGATAGAAGAGACGAGCTATATGTACTTGGGTGTATTGGAATTGGATAAACTGATGGAGAAAGAAATGACAGAAAAATTCAAGGTGGAATACTTGCGCAGACTGAGACAGATCCTTAAGTCGAAATTAAATTATCAATACCTGGGCTGTTTCACTCCTCAGATATGGGGCAGGGGTAATCAAATTGACAGTAGGCGAACTAAATAGCTTAGACAGAAAGTCAAGGAAGTTGCTGACTAGATGTGGGTCACTTCACCCAAAAATTGACTCAGACAGACTGCATGTACCAAGAGGAGGAAGAGGACTGATTGGATGCGAACACAGCATTAGAGCAGAAGAAAACAACATAGCATGGTATGTAAAAAATGCTACAGAACCACTATTATTGGAAGTAGGAAGGCCAGGCTTGTATAGGATGGAAGATTGCAAAGATAAAGCACTGTACGAGTACTTGAGAATGAATGAAACTGAAAATAGGTGGGTAAAGAAAAGAATGCCAGGACAATTCTATAGGGATGTTGAAGATAAGACAGACAGAGAAAAAAGATGGCTATGGATGACTAAAAGTGATTTAAAACCGGAAACGGAGGCTCTAATCTGTGCTGCCCAAGAGCAAACACTAAGAACCAATTACATCAAATACAGAGTAGACAACATATCAGAAAGTGATAAATGCAGAATTTGTGGACAAAATGGTGAAAGCGTATGGCATATTACCAGTCAATGTACGCCACTAGCCCAGATAGAATGTAAGAGGCATCATGACAATATAGCAAGGATTATCCATCGGACACTTTGCAACAAGAATGAACTTGACAGAGCAAAAAGTGGTACGAATATAAACCCGAAGGCATCATCGAAAATGATAATACAAAGAACCTATGGGATATTATGATTCAGTGCGACCATGAGATAGAGAATAGAAAGCCAGGCATAGTCTTAATTGAGAAAGAAAGCAAACGATGCTGGATCATAGATATAGCATGCCCAGCTGACAACAAGGTATGCGTAAGGAAGAAATAAAAGACGATAGATATAACAGGTTAACTTGGGAGGTTAAGCAGTTGAGGTCGCTGAAAAAGGCAGCAATAATTATTCTTGGAGCCCTGGGAACAGTGAGCAAAAATCTCCAGAAGTACGTGGAACAAATAGGGGCTGCAATAAGGGTGGAGCACTTGCAGAAAACAGCATTGCTTGGAACCGCTCGTATACTCCGGATGGTGCTCGAAAAATAAAGGGTATTACCTTAGTTTACTGGAAGTGAACAGCTGATACCGTTGTACATCTCCAGCATTAGAAACTGTGCAAATAAAATAATAATAACAACAACAACAACAACAATAATAATAATAATAATAATAATAATAATAATAATAATAATAATAATAATAATAATAATAACGATTTCAAATTTTGGCACTAGGCCAGGAATTTCGGGAAGGAGTAAGTCCATAACATAGACCTCAGTGTTTTATCGACCCCGAGAATGATGAAAAGAAAACCACGGTGAAATTTGAACTCAGTTCGCAAATATGGACGAAAGGCCGCTAAAACTTTTGCCAGGCGTGCTAATGTTTCTGCAGAACCCCGCCTGACTACTACTACTACTACTACTACTACTACTACTACTACTACTACTACTACAACAACTACTACTACTACTACTACTACTACTACTACTACTACTACTGCTGCTACTACTACTTGTTTCTACTATAGGCATCAGGAGGATAATTGATTATATCGACCCCAGTGTTCAATTGGTACTTAATTTATCGTCTTCAAAAGATGAAAGACAAAGCCAATCACGGCGGAATTGGTACTCAGAACGTAAGGACGGACGAAATGCCGTTAAGTATTTCGTCCGTCGTGTTAACGATTCTGCTTGGAACTGCATAAACACCTCTGAGGAGTTCTGGAAAGCTGAATGAAGAGTGTTACTTCGTCCACTGGTTGTGGACAGCTGACGCGAAGCTGCTTTCTTAAACAAAACCATAACAACAACAACAACAACAACAACTGTAACAATAATAGCAACAATGATAAAATAATATTGATATCTTTTCAAAATATTGGTACAAGACTAGAAATTTAAGCGATTGGAGTATCGGTCGAGTGGAGAGTCATCGATACCAGTGAACTTACCACTCGACTTGTTCTCCATTAATTATTATTATTATTTTTTTTTTTGGAATGATAAAAGGTGAAGTTGACCTCACTGGAATCTGAACTCAGAACATAAAGAGCCGGAAAAAAATAGCGTAAAACATTTTGCATGACGCTCTACCGATTCTGACTGGTTGACTAAGTTTCGTGTAATACAACTCTCCAAATAATTGTACTTCTGAGAGGTTCTTTTGATGACCTACTTAATATGAATAAAGGAATGACGAAAGAAAAGTAACCACTTTCATTAGCTTACAGCTGTTTCTGCTGAAAATAGCTGTATTAGCAGAGTTGAGTGCTTGTGCAACATCTTATAGCTCCCTCGGAGCCATTAAACTTAAATTGGAGTTTGTTTATTTGGGAAAAAATTTAAGTACATAAAACTGGTTGCATTTAGAGTTATATATTTTCTACTCTAGGCATAAGGCTCGAAATTTTGGGGGAGGGGCCAGTCGATTAGATCGACCCAAGTACGCAACTGGTACTTAATTCATCGACCCCGAAAGGATGAAAGGCAAAGTCGACCTCGGTGGAATTTGAACTGAGAACGTAAAGACTGATGAAATACCGTTAAACATTTCGCCCGGCGTGCTAACGATTCTGCCAGCTCGCCTCCTTAGAGTTCTATCATGACACTCTACCTTAACTTTCATAACATATGCAATATCTTATCATCTCCGGTTTGTCGTTTCCAGCGTGTTAAAACTAAGTGTAACTTCCGGTTACTTTGCCGCTATGAAATTAACAGCAGCAAGTAAGTCGAAGCGTGTATGCGTGTACATGTACATACATACATACATACACACAGACACATATGTATGTATATATGTATCTCTCTCCCTCTCTCACACTGTATATATATATATATATGTATATATATATAACTTTGATAACTTTAATACGTTTCGGCCAGTATAAGCGCAGGCCATGTCTAACTTAATAACACCACCTGGTGAAGTCTTTTAGTCATATATAGGGCACCATGGCCCACTCTAGCAAACAGTTATTATTGTTGGAGACATATCCGAGTGTAGGACACGGGTCCGAAATCTTTTGAAGAAATTTGTCCAGTGAACTTTATGGGATACGTTTCAATTTTGACTTATTTTGGAATGGTATTAAAGAGAGCTGGAACGGTTGAGGTAAAGTAGTTGTGACGTACTGTTGTTATTTGTCCTGCGTTCGACTTTTGTTGTGGGCGGAAAGTACGGGGTCCAAGTCTTGGGATTTTAAAATTGATACCAACATCCTTTGTGTAATATTGATGGAATATTTTCCATATCACACAAATGATGTGGCGCTCCCGGTGACTTGGTAGAAAGTAGAGACTGAGTTATTTTAGTCGACCCCAATAGTCAATGCCTGCCATGCTGTCTATCTTTCTTGTTATTGACCTCTGGAGTGCTTCCACTTTCATAATGAGTTGCTTCGTATGGGGAGACCACAGTGGCCAACAGTATTCAAGGTCGGGTCGGGCAAAAGTAGATTAGAGAAGGATGATTGTGTGGGCATCTTTAGACCGGAAAGTTCTCAGAATCCAGGAGTTCATTTTGCGGGCCAAGTCAGCCTTGCTGTTGACGTGTGAACTCCAGCTTAGATTGTTATCAACAATTACTCCAAGGTCTCTGGTGTTGTTGGATGACATTAGGGAGTCACCCGACGGAGGAGCATATGGTAGTTTCAGAGTATCCCATTTTCCAGAGTGGATCAAATTAAACTTATCTTCATTTAGAAGCATATTGTTTTTTCCCGCCCATTGGTCAACAGCAAACAGATCCGACTGAAGGCATGGTCAGTCTCCCATACCGTTTATGGCTTTCTGGAGTTTGGAATCATCTGCAAAGATTTTCAATGTAGAATGTTTGATAATGTTTTACTCTGTCAATATCTATCTATCTATCTATCTATCTATCTTTTTATATTCGTGTGTGTGTGTGTGAATATATATATATATATATGTATGAATAATGCATTTCTGTATCTACACACACACACGCACGCACGCACGCGCAGACACACGCACACACACCCGGTGTTGCTTGGGTTTGTTTCGACCCTTTAGAATTGGAATTTTTGAAAAGTAAAAATTTTGCATTATGCAACTTGTTATTCTCTTCAAGGGAACATTTTTCCAGTTGAAATACACCGAAAAATGGTGACACAGCAGTCAAAAATCGTAAAAAAATAGGGCCTTTCATAGAAAAAAAGCACCTTTTTGATGTAGATAATTTTTGGTGTTAACATGGACCGATTTGAATTTTATCTTCTACAGAATGAAGAGCAAGTCTTCTATCATACTCTCAATTTTGGTCAACTATCGAAGGAGATAGTGTTAGTTGAAGGCTACCAAACCTGCCACACACAGACAACTTCAGCTTTATATATATAGATTTGCTACACACTACTTTCCATCCTGAATAATGATACTTGGTAGATCCAAAAGTTAAACACACAGACACACACACAGTTACACACACAGACACACAAGTTGAGTTATATATATATATAGATTTCTCAACGGGGATTTCAGGGGAGAGTTTCAGGGAGTCGCTGGCGATGTATCATGATGATCAAAAATCCGGCCTGCTAAAATTTGGTTAAAGTAATTCAAACTGCAGACTCAACGCAAAATGGTCATATTTAATTCAAAGCGTTAAAAATGTTATGAAAACAATTGGTATGTGTTCACAAAGTTCAAACGATTACTACGAAAAAACCCTCCAGGCTACATCCCGAAAATTCATTTCTTTGCCGAATTTCTACAATGTTTACGGCGATTCGTTTTTATATCTTGATTTTTTATTTTTCATGCAATTTACGCATGCTTGCACGCGTGGTGAACTCAGTTCACGTCAAACAGCTGACTGAGTAAAGCTCATTATTCAATGCATGGGATAAGGCATAAACAAACACATTATCGATTTTTGCACTTGCGAGATGAATTTCGGAACAGAAATAGCGCAGTTCAAATTTCATTCGCCTAAACTTTAAGTGACCCATTTTTGGTGGTTCTACGATTTGTTGGCTAGGAGGAGATGTGCCGGGAAGTTAGACACACAGATACACACACAGACACACAAGCTGAGTTTTATATATATAGATATATTCAGAGAGAGAGAGAGAGAGAGAGGGGGGCATGTGTGTGTGTGTATGTCCGTGAAGGTGCATGGCATAGTGGTTTGATTGTCGTAGGTTGGATTCCCAGACCGGGCAGCGAGTTGTGTTCTTGAACAAAACACTTCATATCACGTTGCTCGAATCCCCCTTTCAATGAGGAAGAAATGTGAGCTTGTTTGCCCAGCTAGTGGGATGGCTTCAATCCAAGGCAAAGCGCATTAAGACCAGCAATATGTAACAGCAACTGATGTACAAACGCACACATACATGGAGGTGCTGAAATGTTCCTGGCTTTAAAGGTGTCTTGAAATGTTTGGCTTGAGGGTCACCCTTCTGAGTTCTATTACAGAACTTAGAAAAGCTGAATGACCGCTGCAATAAGGGTGTAAATTTGAAAGATGAACATGTGGAATAAAATCATAATTATCTGGTCCTCCTGTATTTTCTTTTTACCCATAAAATCGCAGCCCCCACCCTCGTATGAATGTATGTATGTTCAAATTTATAGAAAAAAAAACGAAGATTGGTGAGGGAACAACAAACAGGTGTATTAGTTTGACGCTCGGGGAGAATGGAAAAGTCTTTGACGTTTCGAGCCTACGCTCTTCGATAGAAAAGCATGAGAGAAAAAATAGAGAACGGAAAAAGATTGAGAGAGAAAAAAATGTTTATGGATTAATGGTTCAACACGACGAATATATATATATATATATATATATATATATATATATATATATATATATATATATATATATATATATATATATTATAATATATATATATATATATATATATTTATAATAGGATTAGCTCGTATACGAGTAGGTATATATTTGTAAAAAATGAAGTTCGAAAGTGCTGCTGTATTATACAATTTTTAATTTATATATATACATTATAACATGTTTCAGTTCCTGAAATGAACCTTATCAAAAAAAGTTATATAAAAAAAAAAGACAGCTCATGCCGTCAAACACAAGAAATTCATTTATAATACACAACGGAGTCAGACATCTTAGAGTTCATGTATAGTTGATATATAGTTCATGTATAGTTGATATATAGTTTGAAGTATATGTTCAAAGTGTTCGATGCAGTGGCCCACGGTGGCGATACGTATTCAATACAAAAAACAGATCAAAGTGATGGAAAGCGGTCAATACAGAAGATTGATGTTTCCGAAAGAGCGAGGAATTCATTTTTACCTTAAGCAATTGTGATGACCCATGGTGGAAGTTCGCTTATATATGTATATATACTCAAAAATAAGCAACAAGAATGACTCCGGTAATTTGGAATTGTCGGAGTCATTCTTGTTGCTTATTTTTTATTATAATCACCCCGCAAATTTTTATGGGTAATACCATAAAAAATTCTGGTGCATCTAAATTAAGTACCATATTCATTTGAATCTAAATTGTTGCTGAACTTATATATATATATATCACCTTGATCACCTTGACTGACCAGTCCGTCAGGCGTCCATTTGACACCGCTGGTCACAGCACGCTGTCCACTCCTCTCTGGATCGCGCCTTTCTCATCCACGTGATCCCAATCGTCCTCCTGACATCATAACTCCACCGTCGTGGAGGCCTTCCGAGTGGTCTTTTCCCCTCGCGCGGGTACCACTCGACAGCTGCGTGGGTCCACCGATTATCGGTGAGCCGGGCGACGTGTCCAGCCCATCTATACTTGCTGCGTGTATACTCTGCGATGACATCTCTCACGCCGGACTTCTTTCTGATGATCTCGCTACTGATGTGCTCTCTCAACGAGATTGCAAGCATTGACCTTTCCATGGCTCTTTGAGCCGTTACCAGTCTTTGCTCTTCTCTCTTGTGTAATTATATATATATATATATATATATATATATATATATATATATATATAATATAGACATACATACTAACATATATTTGTGTATTATATATATTATTTATATATATTTATAATATTACATACACGTAATTGGCATATACATATTATATTTTGTATGCATACAATATATCTATATATATATATATATATATATATATATAGATATATATATATATATTATTTATTATATATTAAATAGAGACAAAACCACTATTAGGCAAATCAAACAATGAAAAACTTAATCCAATACATATATATATTTAATTTATATTATTTAAATATATAACAAAATTATTAAAAAAATAATTATTAATTATATTAATTATATTTTTTAAATAATTTTGTTATATATTTAAATAATATAAATTAAATAATATTATGTATTGGATTAAGTTTTTCATTGTTTGATTTGCCTAATAGTGGTTTTGAAGAGATGGCGGCATGGATTTCCGCCCCGACATCCGAAACTCGGAGTTTATCATGGCTACCGAATAATTGACATATATTATATTTACATAAATATATATATATATATTCTATATATATATATATAACATTATAATTTAGGTATCTAAGAGATACCACAACGCTGGAAATAGCAGCCAAACTTGACTCTAAAACCACTGGTGCTGTGTGAACGTTAAATGTGGTTTTAGAGTCAAGTTTTGGCTGCTATTTCCAGCGTTGTGGTATCTCTTAGATACCCTAAATTATAATTTTATATATATATATAATATAACGAAATTATAACTTTGATAGGTTTCGGCCAGTATTGGCCAGTATATATTTATATCTATGAACACGCAGAAAAATTAAACATGTACTTAAGTCCTTATATGGACAGGGTTATATCGGTTTTTGCATTTATGCCCAAGAATATGGATTATATTGTTGAGAAGAGGAAGCATGAATACAGTTGAAGTTCTAAGTAGTTTTAGAAAGAAAGACTTAGTTTTGGTGTTGGAAAGAGTTTAGTGAAGAAGAAATTTGCTGGAAGCAGAGATAAATGGTCGGAGTTTGCGGTTAATGGACAACGAGTGGTGTGTGTGTGTGAGAGAGGGAGACGTTTAGTGTAATTGTGAGAGAATGTGTGTGTGTGTTTTTGTATGTTTGTGCGTGTGTTTGGTGTGTGTGTGTGTGTGTGTGGTGTGTGTGTGTGTGAATTTAGATTATTTTGTGTGGAGTCTGACTGAAATACTAGTGACAATGAAATATGTAAAATGTGGTTGTTGGTGGCGGTGGGGAGAAACAGGGGGGAGGAGAGAAAGAGGGGGAGAGAGAGAGACAGAGTGGGAGAGAGAGGGAGAGAGAGTGGGAGAGAGAAGAAGAGAGACAAACAGAGAGAGACAGACAGACAGAAAGAGAAAGAGCAAGAGAGAGGAAGATAGGCAAAAAGAAAGAGACAGAGGCTGAGGAAGAGGTTAAGACAAAGAACGAGAAAGAGAGAGAGATACACAGACAGAAAGAGAAAGAGAGTGAGGGGTGGCAGAGAAAGAGGGGTAGAGAGTGAACGAGCGACCAAGGGAAAGATAGAAAGGGAAGAAAGAGGGTACGAGAGAGAGAGAGAGAGAGATAGAGAGAGAGATTGGGGTAAGTGAATAAGCTAAGAAGTTGGAAAGGGGAGGGCAGGCA
>NC_043012.1:40945466-40947966 GCF_006345805.1 Octopus sinensis
AGGGAACCGGAGAATATTGGCACATATCTGATGAGGGAGATTTATCTGGAAAAGCATATGTTCAGATTTCTAGTTATTTTTTGTTTGGTGTCGAATAGAACAATAGGATGTTTTCGCACTATCTGCAATCTTCACAGTTAAAAACCTTCAAACAAATAAACGTAAAGTTATCTACATTATACATGTTACGAAAACTTTGAACCATGCTACATTCTCTCTCTCTCTCTCTTCTCTCTCTCTCTCTCTTTCTCCTCTGTCTTTCTCTCCGTCTATGTGCCATTGTATACATATATATATACATACATATATATATATATATATTATATATATATATATATAATATATAATATATATATTATATATATATTATATATATATATATATATGTATGTATATATATATATAATATATATATATATGTATATGTATGTATATATATGTATATGTATGTATGTATATTATATATATATTTAATATATATATGTATATATATATATATATATATATAATTATATTATATATACATCATACACCAACATATATTACATAAGAGAGAGAGAGAGAGATAGAGGGGGATAGAACGATAGATGTAGATATTGTAAATATATCTCGAAGTAAGATTTCTGCTTTATGTAATAAATGCCTTATACGCGTGTTGCAAATATTATCCGACATCGAACTCAATGCATCGGGTAAAGTAGTGAGTTATGTTTACTACATCAAAAGTTAGCATATTTATTTGCTATTTCTAGCAGACCGAATCACCACATCAATGTTTCCTGGTGTTGCTTTTGATCTGTAGCTCGTACTACACACAGACCCAACTTCTGACCGGCGATTGTTAACTACTCTTTAAGGCTGCGAGAATTTTGCAGTCTTAGCCATTCAGAGACACCTGAACTGTCGACTTCATTTACACAATTGTTTTTAATATGGTGTTAAAATTTACATTGAGATCAAAGCGCTTACAATGAAAGTACATCTTTGTAGTACCTATATTTTATATTTGCTAAACCAAAGGTGGTGAGCTGGCAGAATCATTAGCGTCCCGGGGAAAAATACTTAGCGGCATTTCGTCCGTCTTTATGTTCGGAGTTCAAATTCCGCGGAGGTCGACTTTGCATTTCATTTTTCCAGGCGGGGGAGGGGGCGATAAAATACGTACCAGTTAGACACTGGGGCTGATGTAATCAATGTGCCCCCTTCTCTGAAATTGCTGGCCTCCTATCAAAATTTGAAACCGATATTTGCTAATCCAACCTCAAAACAGAACCTTAATTCTTAGAATCAGTTTGCCATTCTGTCTGTCTTCAGACTTGCTATTTTCTCGAGTACACATTTGAAGAATTATTCCGAGCCGATGGTAAAAAACAGTTGAATCGAGACAAATAGCAGAGCAGCTAAATACAGCTAATAATAGATCGCACATCAATATGGTACCAGAAGGGTATGGCGACTATATCTGTAGCCGATACTCTTTGCTTTATATTGTTCCTCTTTAACATTTTCCTCCATACAGTAATCTTTGTCAAAATATTTTCAATGTTTTACTTGGTTCTGTTAGTGCCTATCCATGTTTTTCACACGTAATGGCTAATGTATTCTTCTGAGACACCAAAGATAATAAAAGATTAAAACAAAAGAACAATGGCTTCATTGATTGGTGATTTTTGGCAATAAAAATGTTGCGTGACAGTGAGATAACAAAAAATTCAGGCGCTTTTAAAAATATGTCGGTATCTTGGAAAACAAGATTACATAACAGACATCAGCTAAAGATCATAAATGTATATATATACATACACACACACACAGACATATATATATATATATATATATATATATATATATATATATATATATATATATATATATATATATATATGGTATGTATGTATTATGTATGTATGTATGTATACATTATATATATATATATGTGTATATATAATATATATACACACAATTATGAATCTCTCCCTCAGTTTCCCTCTTCTACTTATCCATACATGTACGAGTGCCTGAGGAAATGAAAGAAACTAGTACTCAACGTAATAGATTAGAGCTACATATATTATGGACCAGTTTGGCTAAGCTGCACACTAGCCAAAGCCTGGTGGGTACGGAACACTGCCAAACGTATAAACGGTTGGAGAAGTTATGGAGACAATCCAAAAGTAATCCAGATTAGCCCCCAGCTCCATTCCGTGGTGATGATATGGGCGTGTTCTGTGTCTCAGAATACACACACACACAGACACACACACACAGATACACACACACACACACACATATATATATATATATATATACATACATACATACACACACACATATATATGTGTTTATTACTCGTCTTATTTTTTAAAAAAATTATCTCATGTCCATTGTCAGATGTGTGAGGAAAAATTTCTGGACAATGGACATGAGTTAGAATAAGAACAGTAATAAACGAGTGAAGAAAAATATATAGTGCGTGTGTTTATTTGGCAAAAAAGTGACC
>NC_043012.1:40952966-40990466 GCF_006345805.1 Octopus sinensis
TCCTATGTCCCAAATCAAGCTTAATTTAAAATCTGCGCAAGGAATCCATAATAAGAAACACGTCCCATGTATTCAAGATATCAGTTTATCTCTTGAGAATTTGGTAAAATAAATATTTCCAAAGAAGAAGCAGCAATCTCTTTGCAGTTAATGAGATTTTTTGGGGAAAAAAGCTGGATGTTTGTAATAGGGGAACACGTTGTGAAAATAAGATATTAATAAAAATATTGAATAAAATAAAGAAAGTAACCGTAGAAAAGAATTAGCGCAGGTATAGCTGAGTGGTTAAGAAACTAGATTTGCAACCGTATGGCCTCGGGTTCAGTTTAAGTGCGAGGTACCTTGGGCAAGTTTTTTCTACCATATTTGATCAATGTCTTATGACTGAATTTCGTAGAAGGGTACTATGTTAAATCCTGTAATCTATCTATCTATCTATCTATCTATCTATCTATTAATCTATACATACATACATACCGGAGTAAGTACATAAATGCGAAACAAGGTGGTAAAAAGAGTACTCAAATACCAGAAGTAGAGTAATGTGCTTTATTGAAAAGCAGTAGAAATATCTCAAAACCGTTACTCAGAGTTCCACGTTCCCGTTCGTCGGGAACGTGAAACTCTGAGTGACAGTTTTTACCATATTTCTGCTGCCTTTCAATAAGTATGTATGTATGTATGTATGTATGTATGTATTAATATATATATATATATATATAGTATGTATCTATATATATATATATATATATATATATATGTTGTATATATTATATAATATATATAATATATATATATATATATATATATATGTATAAGGGTGAAAAGGAACACACGAGTTGATATATATGAAAAAACAAGTCAAAATAGAAAATGCTAAAATAATTTTATAAAGAACATTTCAGTACCGGTTTCGGTCATTTTGAGACCTTTTCACTGTAACGATTAAATAATTATATTTAGAAAATTAGAAGAAAAGTTTTTTTAAAGGAATATTTGTATAGTAGTGTTCAAATATAAGTGGCATTCTGCCTTTCTCTGACTCCCTTGTTTGCACTTGTGTGTTTGAGGTCGTTGTGAAGTCTTGGTAGGGTAGAAAAGAAGAAGGCTGAAGAGGAGAGGGGGTGGAAAAATTTGGGAGTGCCTTGATTGTTGTATTTTGAATGGTCAGTGACGGCTAACAGTTGCAGTTCAAAATACAACAATCAAGGCACTCCCAAATTTTTCCACCCCCTCTCCTCCTCAGCCTTCTTCTTCTTCTACCCTACCAAGAATTCACAACGACCTCAAACGCACAAGTGCAAACAAGGGAGTCAGAGAAAGGCAGAATGCCACTTATATTTGAACACTACTATACAAATATTCCTTTAAAAAAACTTTTCTTCTAATTTTTCTAAATTTAATTATTTAATCGTTACAGTTGAAAAGGTCTCAAAATGACCGAAACCGGTACTGAAATGTTCTTTATAAAATTATTTTAGCATTTTCTATTTTGACTTGTTTTTTCATATATATATATATATTATATATATATATATATATATATATATATATATATAATATTACACAAGCTGACATAGAACCAACGTTGAACCTCTCATTCGCAAAATTACCGAATCTGGAACTTAACTATGGTCTGTCCATAGCACTTATTCAGCATTACCTGATACCTTTGGGTCTCAATGACACCATTATCTCTCATAACCTATATATATATATATATATATATATATATATATATTAGAATATTAGCAATCATTATCTTCTCGTAGTTTTCCGAGCTGTTCTATGGTCAAAAGTATTCCAATCGTGGCCATTCCATCTTCGTTAACGTGTATTTTATATTTACTAGTAAATCGTCTGGTGGGCGCAGCAGCCCTTCTTTTACAAAATGGATGTATATATGTATATATATATATATATATATATTTTAGAGGAGGCTGAGTGGCCTAACAAAGGTTCCTTATTTATGGAGTTTAAGAATAAAAGGCAGTATACTGCGGTGTTTGCAAGTTTATCCAGATTAGGTTATGCAGATAGAGCTGGGTATAGTCTTCAAAATTTGTATGATGTCTATGGCGAAACGATATGTATGTAGAAATGAAAGGTAGACATTTTTGTGTTTTTTTATTCAGGCTGATGGTTGGACATGTGACAGATGGATGGATAGATGAAAGGATGGGTAAATGGATTGAGAGATAGATAGATATAGATAGATAGATAAATGGATATGTAAATAGAAAGATAGATAGAAAGTTAGATAGGCAGACAGATAGAGAGGTAGATAGGTAGATAGAGAGGAGAGAGAGACAGGCGTGAGAGGAAGGTTTAGATAGATAGAGAGATAGAGAGATAGACAGATAGACAGATAGATAGATAGATAGTTAGATAGATAGATAAGTACATAGATAGATAGATAGATAATAGATAGATAGATAGATAGATAGATAGATGATAGATAGATAGATAGATAGTCAGAGACCCGCACACGAGAGAGAGAGGGAAAGACTTCTCGGCATGACAAGGTAATTTATATTTAGTAGGAAAACAGTAAAGATGGAAAGAGAGAGAGAGAAAGAAAGAAATAGAGAGAGAGAGAGAGAGAGAGAGAGAGAGAGAGAGGATTATTGAAGAGACAAGGGGAAGAATTACAGGTCTGGACCTAAATCTGAGATACTCTAAAGGTGTACGTAAGAAGAGGTTTCAGATGGCCAACTTTCGTGTTTTTTTTCCTTTATTCAAGAGGCACAGGTACATTTATATTACCGATACACAAATTACGACAATGCTTTGTTTTACCAAGTTTTACCAAAAGTAACGAACATTTTGTTTTTTGGTTTTTAGGAATAAAAATGTTAAATTGATATTGTCATCTTGATGTCTTCATGCCTTTCCCCAAGAGCATAAATTGCACAATAACATCTGCTCTGATTACAATTTGAGATAGTTCTTCAATATTCTGATATTTTTCCCTGTTATTGATTTATTTTGAATAGATATAAAGAATCAACTTTTACGAGAATGGTTTTGACGTTTGTGACTTTCCCAGCGGCATTAGCCAACTAAGTGCTGCGGGGGTTAAGACCAGCTGCAACCATTTCACGTCACGCGATACGTTATTACCCTTAATAATAAAAAAAAAAAATGTCACAGAATTTGTTCTCCGCTTGCTATAAATCACATGCTACATGCTTATGTCAAAAATCGATAAGTTAAATTTCTAAAAAAAGTCAGTATTTTCTGTATTCAATTTCCCTAATGACATGCAACAGCAATAAGATCCGGAGTTCTCTGTGTAGAGCCACCGTTTTGAGCCACTAACCTAAAATCTGTATTCAGTATATAAATTTTATAACAAGTCATTTGTCTGAACGACATCTGCCTTTCATCTTTTACTCGTTTCAATCATTAGACCGTGGCCATGCCGAGGCACCACCTTCAAAATGTTTACTCGAATGAATCGACCCCAGTAATTATTTATTTATTTATTTATTTATTTATTTATTTATTTATTTATTTTTTAAGCCTGGTACTTATTCAATCGGTATTTGTTCCCCGAACCTCTAAGTTACGGGGATGGAAACTCACTAACACCGGTTGTCAAGCAGTGGTGGTGGTGGGGACAAACACACACACACACACGCATAGAGATGCATATATATAAACGACGGGCTTCTTTCAGTTTCCGTCAACCAAATCCACTCACAAGGCTTTGGTTGGCCCGATGCTATAGTAGAACACACTTGCCCAAGGTGCCACGCAGTAAGACTGCATCGAGAAACATGTGGTTGGCAAGCAAAGTTCTTACCACGCAGCCACGTTTGCGCCTAAAATTTTTGAATGTTGAAAAATAAAACTTGAACTCTTCTAGCCCCACTCATTAGCGAATTTAATCAAATTAAAGAGAATATATCACTGCAAAAAGCATAAGTAGAACCCCCAAGGAAAATTGAAATGAAGGACCACACCGCTGCTGAGGATCTTTTCCTGCTAAATAGATATCCTCAACATAATAAAAATACGCGGCAAAGGGTGGTCTTCCTCTTCAGACCAGGAGAGTCTTTGACTTCTACCAAATGAATGCAATAAAATTCCATCCCCACATTCGTCATTGTTGAGAAAGGTTTTAACTGCAGATGCAAGTCATGTACAGGTTCAAACCGTAACTTATGACCCGTTTCGGCCATGAATGACCATGAAATTTCACTCAGGAAATTGCCCTCCGAAGCACAATTCCGGGCAATGTTGTTTTATGGAAAACCAGCAGTCACCAATGCATACCAGCCTCCCCTCTCCACACCACTGATGTGATCTAAGGGAAAGGCAAAGGGGCCGATACTTCTTGGCACCTGTGATGTCGCAACTCATTTCTACGGCTGTGTGGACAGGAGCAACGTGAGAGTGTAATGGTCAAGAACACAACATGCAGCCCGACTGAGGAATTGAACTCGCTACCTCATGATAGTCAGTTCGACACTCTAACCACTCAGCCATGCGCCATTACCATTTGTTTAACTTCACTGGCACTCAGTCAGTTACGACGATGAGGGTTCCAGTTTATCCGATCAACTCGTGAAATGGACGTGCAAGTGACTGAGCACTCCACGGACACGTGTACCCTTAACATAGTTCTCAGAGAGATTCAGTGTGACCCAGAATGTGGAAAGGCTGGACCTTTGCAATAGAATTACTACTAATTTTCGCCAGCTGACTGAACAGGAGCAACATGAAATAAAGTATCTTGCTCAAGAACGCAGTGCATCGCCGGGTTTCGAACTCACAACCTTTCAATCATGAGCTGAATACCCTAACAACAAAGATACACGCCTTCACTTAGTCAGTCAGTCGCCCGCTGACACTCGCTGACGCTACATCGAAGAGGCCAGGGAACAGAAGAAAGAAGAAGAAAGAAGACATGCACCCAACACCAGAGCTGAAGACACCCCAGAAAGGGGTGGGGCGGCGCCGCGTCAAAACGGTAGAGGAGTAGGGGCCGAAACCAGACGTCGTTCCTCCTGATGATGTCTTGAGCTAACTGGATCCTATAAAAGAGCTGTTGTGGTAGACCACGAAACACGGTTGTAATTCCCTTACTAGCAACAAACCAATGAACATGAGAGGTTTGTTTGTTGCACCTTATACAAGACTTTTACTCCTCCATTTTCCTTTTCCACCACTACTACGCCGGCCTCTGTTCGTCCACTCTTTCTCATTTCAATTTTGATACACCCGACCCCCTCTGTACCCTTGATCACCCGTATTACCTCCACCCAGTCTCACAGTTACCACGTGACCCAATAGGTTATCTCGTAGAATGTCAGCCTTTTTTCGCTGTTCTCGAGATTCTTTATTGGTTCGACGGATATCCAGAGGCAACGGGAATCACCGAATTCTTTACATCTAATAATTATCTCAACAACTCATTACATTTCAGTCGCCTGCAGCGTTAACTGGTTTAGAAACGCTCGGTTATCTCCTCCCCTAATTAAAACAACCAAACTATTTGTTTTATACACACATGCGCACATATACACACACGCATATATATATATACATATATATATATATGAAAATATATACCTTCATATATATGTACACACATATACATGCATACGTATATATACATATATATATAATATATATATATGAATGTATATATATATATATAATATATATATATATATATATATATATATATATATATATATATATAAATATGTGTGTGTGTATAAATGTGCACACATACCTATATACAGACCTATATATGTATTTAAATATATGACATACAAACATATATGTATATATATAAATACACAAATGCATATATAAACACATACATATACGCACATATATATATTTAAAACATCATGTATTAAGACTATTTCTGTATCCTTTCTCCGTCATCGGTCGTTGCCTGACAGGCAAAAATCAATCATCACAATTAATCCAATACGCTGATCAACCAATAAAATATTTTGGTAATTTTTCTGTTTTTTTTTTTTAAGTGAGAAATTAATTACAATCCAAAATGAATCATTTGAAAGATGGTTTGAATTGCAATCAGAGATTTGCATTTCTCCGCCTCGAATTTGTTTTGCGGTTAGGCAGAGAGCAGTGAAATTTTATCGTTTACAGAGAAAAAAAAAAAAAACACCCACCAAAATTATCACTAACATATTTACTACTACTACTACTACTAATAATAATAATAATAATAATAATATCAACATAAACAAGAACAAAAACAATAACAACAACAACAAAAACAACAACAACAACAATAACAATAATAGTAATAATAATAATAATAATAATAATAATAATAATGGTTTCAAATTTTGCAATTTTGGAGGAGAGGACGAGACGATTACATCGACCCCAGTATTTCACTGGTACTTAATTTCCCTGGTACTTGATTTATCGACCCCGAAAGGATGTAAGGCAAAGTCGACCACGGTGGAATTTGAACTCAGAACGTTGCAACGAGCGAAATAAAGTTAAGTATTTAATTCGGCGCACTAACGTGACTGCTAACTCGCCAATGAAGTTGATGATGATGATGATGATGATGATGATGATGATGATGATGATGATGATAACCTTTCTACTGGAAGCACAAGGCATCAAATTTGCGGGAAGAGATTAAGTAGATTACATTGACCCCACTACACAACCGGTAGTTAATTTATCGACCCCGTAAGGATGAAGGACTAATTGGATACAAGCCAAGAGACATGAAAAGTAAATTTCCAATGTAGGTTATGCAAATCGAAAGAGGAGAGTGTTACTCATGTAGTAAGTGAATGTAGCATGCTGGTACAGAAAGAATACAAGAAAAGACATGACCATCTAGGGAGAGTAATCCACGGTGAGTTACGTAGAACGCTAAGATTTGAACATATTGATAAATGGTATGAACATGAAGCTAGTAAAGGACTAGAAAGTGAGAAATATAAGATGTTGTGGGACTCTAACATTCAGACTGACAGTAATAGGGGCAAGAAGACCTGATTTAGTAGTAGGAGACAAAGAGAATAAAATGTACCAGATAATTGGCTTTACAATACCAAATGATGAACAAATGAATATGAAAGGTATAGGAAAAAATAGCAAAGTACCCAGGATCTAGTTTTTGAATTAGAGAGACTATGGGAAGTGTGGGTAAAATGTACCCCAATAATTATAGGTGCATTAGGAACTATACCTAAAGATTTGAACAGATGGATAGAGGAGCTAGGTATAAATCCCTGTTTAGTACAACTCCAGAAGACAGTGTTATTAGGGACAGCTAGGATACGTAGGAGGGTAGCCCGATGTGAAGAAGTTTTCTTTTCCGATTCTCTAATAATGATGATGATGATGATGATAATAATAATAATAATAATAATAATAATAATAATAATAATAATAATAATAATAATAATAATATTTTCAAATTTTGGTTCAAAATCAGCAAATTCGGCGGGTGGGGGGAGGGTTATATCTATTACCAGTGTTCCACTGGTACTTATTCTATCGACCCACAAAAGGATGAAAGGGGAAGTCGACTTCGGGAGAATTTGAACTCAATGTGAAGATGGACGAAATGTAGCTAAGCATTTTTTCTCCGGCGTGCTAACGTCTCTGCCAGCTCATCACCTCAATAACAACAACAGCAGCAGCACCGGCAATAATAGTAGTAGTAGCAGCAACAACAGTAATCGTAG
Organism: Octopus sinensis; assembly: GCF_006345805.1. Taxonomy (NCBI): domain Eukaryota; kingdom Metazoa; phylum Mollusca; class Cephalopoda; order Octopoda; family Octopodidae; genus Octopus; species Octopus sinensis. The sequence continues at coordinate 40,960,673 of NC_043012.1, forward strand.
TAGTACTAGTAGTTTGTCTTTGGTATGACTTTAAACAACGTCCGGTAGAGGGTCTTGGCTTGGGAGTCACCTCTGAGACGCTATTCCTCGCAGGTCTACCCTGACTTAAAGCAGTGGCACCTATCAGGATCCAACTTTGTGTTAGTTAATATATTAGGGCTTGCTTATCTACGCATGTGAAGACTGGATCCGGCGGACTCTGCGCCAGGACGCACTTTGCTTCAAAGGAAGGGAGGGTGACAACAGCAACGCACTGTGGGGGACAGAGGTCGAGATGAATTACGCCATCTTGACCATCCACTACATCTGTATCCATCCACAGTCGTCGTCTTGACCTGGTCTTGCCATTCACTGAGGCAATCCTCATCGCATTTGCCCGCCTTTCAACAAATTTTTTAGTATAAGAGACCTTAACCTCGAATATTCGAAGTTGATGCCATGTCACTCAGACGTTTAACAAGTTTAATTAAACGTCCTCCCTTCTAGCGCTATACCTTCTCTAAATTCATAAAACCCTTTCTTAGCCATTAATTCCCCGCTCGCATCATGTTTTTCCTTTCACCTCATTCTTGACTGTGTCCGTCTATCCTTCTTTTTCCATTCATCTCTCTCACCATATTTCTCTCTCCTATCAAGTCCTGCTCACGCTTGATACTCCGTAGTCCTACATTCCTTATAAGTTACAGTCAGTTTTTTGTAACTGAGAGGACGTACCCATGATGCAATGCAGTGGGACAGCACCTAAAACCATGTGGTTAAGAAGGGATCTTTTCACTGAACAACCGCACCTGACTCAAACACACTTATACTTTACTCGCGCGCGCACCACATGTCTATATAATACCAATTAGGCTATTTTGACATCAATGATTCTATCACATTCTTCAAAAAATAAGAAATCTCACGTTCATATCCAGTTACAGACAATGTACACAAGTTTTAGAAATACGTTTAGAGTAAAGAGATATACTTCTTTGCATCACCCTTTCTTTTCCATTTACATGCTATCGGAAATGTCAAAACCAATTTCTCAATAATTCAGTAAATGTGTTATTTACAATAAGCAGCAAGCCAAACGGAAATGAATCTGAAGTCCAAGTTTGTTCTGAGAATTCTCTGAAGCAGTGGAACACGTTTGCTGCCATTAAATAATTCTCCATCACATGTTTGTCTGAAATCCGTTAAATCTTGAGTATGGTCACGTTTGGTTAAATATGATTTCTTTGATAATGGATGCAGGCATCTGGCGGTTAGGAGGCAGCGGAGACATTAAGGAATCTCTTTGAATTTCCGACAAGAATTTAAATATATTTATATATCACACACAGACATGCACACAAACGAGCACACGCGCATACACACACAGGCACACACATGGACACACACACACGCACGCACGCACACGCACGCACACACACACACACACACACACACACACACACACACACACACACCACACACACACACACTCCAGTGCATTTAAAGCAGAAACGGTTTTCTTATTGCCAGAGCACAACATGACGATTTGGGTAAACAGTTTTTTTCATAAATTTGAAGAAAAATATATTTAGCTTAATTTCTGTATCGCAATTATGTAATTATGGTTGTGTTTATCTTAATGAAACAGTTGTTGAGCAGAATGATCTCTATGTGAAAGATATAATGTTTTGCTTTTCTGTTAAGTGCGTTGCCCTTAAAGACTGTATTCACCGATTACGTACAAAAATGCAACTCTGTCCCCCTTGGATTTACTACAATATAGCGACGTATATTTTTGCTGTCGTGCGTAAAACTTAGCCAACCTGGAACGAAGAAACTAGAGTTGCGTACAAAAAGGGTGAAGAATGAAAACTTTGGAAATATAATTATAAGTATTCAACGTATGTTGACAATAGAAAATATTCTAATATTGGGGCATGAAAATCCACGACGGAAAAGAACCCACTGGAAGTTTATATGGCTTATTATTAGATTAGTTTCTATAGTCAATATACAGGACAAACACACACGCAAAGATGATCTGGAACTCGATTGAAGAAAGAAAACTCCAAATGACACGTCCTTGTTTTTTATTGTCCCTTTTTGTATCACCTAACTGTCTAGATGTTTTGTTGTCGCCTGAAGCGTTCTTCTCTCATTTTTTTGTATTCTTTTTTTCTATACATATAGCGGCGTTCGTACACTTTGGTCTCTTATATGTAAGTATATATATATATATATATATAGATATATATGATATATATATAATATATATATAATGTAAATATATATACATATATCATATATATATAATATATATATGTATGTATATATATGTATATATATTTTTTCCCATCCTTTTTTGCTTTTCTTTCTCTCTCTCCCTCTTTTTCTAAAAACAAAACAAAAACAATACTCTCCTTTTCTAAACAAAGCAAAAAGTCATTCGATTCATGTAAATGAACAACGAAAGTTCTACTTTTGCCATTTTGATTTTGATTTTGTGTTGAGGAGTTCGATAAACAAATGAAAAGGTTAATAAAGAATTATATAGTCGAATCGGACATTAAAAATAATAGAGAACGAAACAACAAAAGTACATAAAGTATATTAGCTTGGTGCTCAGTAAAGGTGGAAAAAAGAGTAGTCTTTTAACGCTTCGAGCTTAGTTCTTCGTCAGAAATAAGAGAAAAGAAAGGTCCAAGGAAGGAAAAAATCCTGGAAAAGCATATGTAGTTACAGGGCTGTGTATACACACACACACACACACACACACACACACACATACATATATATACATGTATGTATGTGTGTATGTATGTATCTATGTACGTATGTGTGTATGTATGCGTTTAAGTGCACAAATAGATGTCTGTAACTGCGTATAAAAATGAGGTAAATATAACATTAAAGCGGTTCTTTAATTCATTTGAGACATCGTTGCTAAGGTCATACTGGGGCACCGCCTGCAGATATTATACACTCTGTAAATCGACACCTTTTATCACAATATATTTCTTAAGCTGTGATAGCTTGTAATAATACTTGGAGAATAATGGAATAAGGTATCGACCATTTCCAAGAATAAGGAATATTTAATGTATCTATACTTTGTCCCTAGAGTTAATACCAAAAGTACCTGGTTAATTAGTTTGGTGCTGACGAGAGGCTGTTAACTTGAGAGTAGCTAGGACTGTTAAAAACAACAGCCAAATATACGTCGAATACCCAAAAATTAAATTAAAATCGAAATGCAAGACACGTCGTCTGGTTTTGTATGTACTATAAATGAAATAAAAGCGGTTGGTCACGGATGGAACATCGTTGATTTTAAGTCTGTCTGATCGGGGCTGACGCGGAGTTAAAAAGCAACTGTATCAGCGACAAAAATAAGGAGCAGCAGCAGCAGGACCACTACCACCACCACCAACAACAACAACAACAATAACAACAACAACGCCATCATCATCATCATCATCATCATCATCACCATCATCAACAGCAACAACAACAACAACGAAGCGACATCAAGGATAACAGCGACAACAATGATAAAAACAGTCACAAACCAACTAAGCAACAGTAACAACAACAACAGCAGCAGCAACAACAAGAAGCATTAATTGCCTCAAAATTTGATGTTAATGGAAAAGCTAAAAGTACAGCTTATAAGAAACATGATTGCAAAGTTGGCTTCATTTCCGTCTTCGTTTCGAACCAAATGTCATGGAAATGTTTCCTCTATTGACTGGAAAGAACTAATGGCATAGGCGTGGCCATTTTGTTCTACATTTCGCTTCGTAGCAACAGCATTTCAGTTTCAATCCCCAAAACCAGAGGCAATGAATTATAACCAGAATCTTGTGAGCGAAATATAGACAGGAACTGTGTCGGGTCCGAAGAATTGTTACTGCATTGGAATTGTTTGGGCGTTGGACCTTCAAACAGAAACGGTAGACATAATCCTTAAACCCGCATGGAGAAGGGTTAACATAAAATATAGCAAGTTTAGCCAAATAAAATATCCTGTTATGTTATATAATATAATTGTTGGATTATTTTATGTTATATTAAAATAATACTTTTTAACTTTGGTATGAGACCAGAAATGTTCAAGTTGTGGAGCAAGACGATTACAGCGGCCAAAGTACTTGAATAATACTTTATTTCATCGACCCCTAAGGGACGAAATGCACGTCTGACCATAACGGTACTGAACATAAAGAGTTGTAAGATATACCGTTAAGCATTTTGTTCGACGCGATACTTATTCTACTAGCTGGTCACTTAGACATGCTGGGTATCTTTAAGGGAGGCCACTGTGTTACATGCATCGGAAACGATGTCTCCGGTTTGTGGACAACGTCTTCCCTTCCACCATTATTCGAAGTCGCATGTGCACTTCTCTTTCTGCTGTGGTTTCGCAAGAATTTAAGAATAAACACAAGATATTGTTGAAATTTTCACATGGATGTTGTAATATTGAGGCTGGTACCACAGGACCTTGTTTCCCAAACACTTCCAATTTACATCATCATAAACTTAGAGAAGACGAGTGACTGATATTGTTAAACTGTGTAGTTCTAAGTGGTTAAACACATCTATGACCAAAGCCCTTCCAGTTATGATCATCCATTTCCTATCAACAAAGGGTCTTTCTCACCATATCCAACGTCTATTTCAAGATAGTTTGAGGAAAGTTTTGTGGCTATTTTTAGAATATCGAGCGATCGGGAGAAGGGATTCTCTTTGGCTGGTGAGGGTTAGCATTCATAAATTCAGTTCAAACATTTTACCAAAAGGGTATAAAGTTTTGGTCAGCACTTTTCTGCGAAGGGTTCTTCACGAAAAGTTGGATTATTTTCGTCTCGAGCTTCACAAATGCATCGTTTTCTTTGGAAAAATTCTGTGTTTTAGTTTCCTAGTTTCCAACCGTTTCTCTCTTTTGTTCTCTAATGATGCCAGACCACGCAAATCACACTTCGACATAAACCTCACCCAGTTATCGTGTCCTCTCACTTGCCAAAGAATCCCACTAGAACAATGGCTGTTCCGATCGCCATTCTCCTATTAGCATCGGAAAAAGCTTTTTCCTATGTTTTCATTTAACACAGATTCTCTTTGAAAATAAACTTGTTTGAGAAAACCTTCAAACGTATCAACTAAAGAATTTTAATAAAAACTTTTACAATTTAACGCTGCAATAACTTGCTTACTTCTCAACAGTCATCCATTGAAGCAAATATTTTCCGGGTTTTAATCTTTAGAATAACTTAAAATCACTTTAAATACACTTTGAATAATTATCATACGGCCCCTACCTAAACCGAAACTCAGCTCATTCTAGGTTTGTTTCCTAATGTAATTCTTGTAAATCGAAATAGTTACACAAAAGAAAACGAGCAGAAGCTTTGATCATTTTGCGGTACAGCAATTCGTCTGCGTTTATGAATGGCTTCACTGGAGAAAACCAGATTAGGCCCTCGCTGCACCTCAATATTACATGTACAAAATACATGTATTTAACGGTGGAATATCATAATGAATATTTATAATGAATGTGAGCACAATAGCAGAAAGATAGTTTTCGACGATGATACATTGCTATTAAAACCAGCTTTGCCAGCAGAAAACAGAATTTTCAAAGATAACCAAATGGAGAATCACAGGTGGTTTTAACCTTCAGAGCTAAATGCGTGGATGACAAAGTGCGCAGAGTGGCCGGCAAAGTGCGCAGAGGCTTGAGAGTGTTACGAAGAACAATTCTGTGGGTCTCCTCTAATCACTCAACCTGACTATCTGTGGGTCATGAAATTGTCCGATGACAAATGACCTGGGGCTTAAGAACCAAACAAAAACAACAACAACAACAACACAAGCAACAATAACAGCAACGAAAACAACAGCAAAGAATTTCTTGAACATGTGTGATTTAGGGCATTGAAGGATAATACCTCGTTACTGAACATATTATTGTATATGTGCATGTAGATGCGCATGTATGCACACACACACACACACAGTCGCACACATACACACACAAATGTGTGCTTGCGTTCGTGTGTATTTGTGTGTCGATAGCTGTCTGTGAGTCTGTTTGGATACACATGCAAAATAAGCAGGATTAGTCTTGTAAGAATCTCAGGCCTTGTGACTTTAGTAGAAAGGATACTAATAATAACAAAAACAACAACAATCATAACTTGAAAATAATAATAATAATATAATAATAATAATAATAATAATAATAACAACAACAATCATAACTTGAAAATGATAATAATAATGATAATAATGATAATAATAATAATAATAATATATAATAATAATAATAATAATAATAATAATAATAATAATAATAATAATAATAATAATAATATTATTATTATTATTATTATTATTATTAACATAGATTGCTGTTTGTTCTCTCTATCTTCGTGCTGCTGCTGCTTTCTAAAAGTGGGTTTCTAGTTGTTTGGAGGAATTGAGAATGTCAAACAAATAAAACCCATAACAAGCAACCTCTGATTGGGAGGCCACCGTGGGATTTCATTCGACACAACTGGGCACTTTTACTCTTTGATCTTCGTCTTTATTGATTTAAATTTCGATATAATTACGATATTGTTGCAAGAGCCATCTTTTATTCGGTGGTCTTGTTTTAGAGGAAATTAGCGATATAAAATGCCAATTAATGTCAATTTCTAAAGCTTCGTGAATTATTTTATACCCGATATCGTATAATTAAGCTTATAAATAGCATATAACATAATATAAAAATATTGTATTATTGTGTATAATATAAAACACGTTTCGGGATTCGTGGAATATATAAGAAACAAAAAATCGTTGATTGATTATTTTCTGGCAGTGTTCACTCCAAAGAATCCTATTAAAATATGATATTCGAATATCAAATTAGAATATGGTATTTCCAATACCAAACTGGAATATAACATTTTAGTTATAGTTCAGAATACTGAACTGCGATACCAGTTTTAAGACGAAAGACTATTGGAGATTCTAGCAACAGCAGCAACGGAATTACACGTAACTCGATTCAGACATTTTATCGGGAAAGTATTTATGATCTAAGTTGATATTAGTTACTTAAGTAAAGTTAATTGTATTAACCAAATGGGTTAATGCAATTAATTTAACTAATAGTAAGATTTTAAACAATTTACTTGAGTAAAAGAACGCCATAGAATAATATATATCTCTTGGTATCGAGTCTGACTTAAACATTGAATTCTCAGTTGAATTAACTTTTTAACCATTTATCTTTCTTTTCAGTAATTGTACACCACTTCATAAAATTCTTGAGACAGAAGCGGGGAGTGAGTGAGTGAGCGAGAGAGAGGGAGAGAGATAGCTTGGGGGGAGAGAGTGATTTTGCCAATCTAAGTTGCCCTCCGCATCCTACTCAGAGATGAATAATTTTTTTTCTGGTGTGGATATTCATTATTTTGGGATATAAGGGATCTCTATCTCATCTCGTTTAGTTTATTTCTTTCTAGCGTGGCGTTTCATTTCTGCCAGATCGATATGGATCGATATTTAAGTATCAGAAATATATTGAGATCGAGATAATCGATTAGGATATCATCGCCTTTGTACCTACGACGAAAAAAAAAATCGATATTTATGTGTTTTGGCAATCACAATCAGGGAAAGTTGATTATGAATGGCACATCGAATTACTCATTGTTTACATCAACAGAAAAGTTCTCAGTTCATTCGCAGCTGAGAACAATTGCAAAGATAATCCCACGCAACGTTCTGCTCGTTTTTGAGATGATTGGCTTCACAGCTTGTACAGCGTCTATGGAAAACATTTGTGGATATATTTAAAGCAATTCAAACTCCAACTACAGCACAACGGCCAAATATGGAATAAATATCACAGAAAAAAGAGATGTGTTAGTGATTTCCTCCGATATTTCAATGTCCCGTTGGTTTGTTCTGTCTTAATGAGAAAGGAATGTTTTGATGGAGTCAAGAACATTCATTATAAATAGATATACGTTATAAATAGGCATCCGTTGTTAAAACATATTCGTTATAAGGGGACATACGTTATAAGGAGACATTCGTTATAAGAAGACATTCGCTATAAACATAAATTCATTAAGAATAGTCATTCGTTTGTAGACATTCGTTATAAGCAAACATTCATTATAAGAAGATATTCATTATAAATATACATTGATTAAAAGAAAATCTAATTGAAGTAGTCGTTTGTTATAAGGAGACGAATATTGTAAGGAGACTTACTTTTTATAACGTTATAAGTAAATATTTCTTACGAACAGAAATTTATTATAAACAGGCGTTCATTATAAAGACAGATTCGTTCTAAGGAGATATATTTTATGAGCAAATATTCGTTATTGGCACTCATTCATTATAGATAAGCAGTCGTGATAACCAGACATTTGATATATGCTGATATTCGTTATAAACAAAAATTCGTTATAAGTAGACATTCGTTATAAGCAGACATTCCTTATGTTACTAGTGTAATTAGAGTAAACTAAATCGTGATTAGTTGATTATTTATATGGATAATAAAAAGGTTTTAGAAATACAAATCTTATCCAACTTTTCTGAGTTAAATTTTGAATTTAAGTTTAGTAGACTTTTACGAAGAAAACTTAATTTGAAATACTTATTCGACACAGCATCGAGTTAGTTTCTTTTTTATGGAGTTATCATGCGATCAAATGATTCCAGCTAGTCTTGTCGATATTATAGCAAACTTCTATTACTGTTTTACAAAATGCTACCGACATTACATTCTGTCTGCACCCAGAACACTTAATTCTCATGTAACTTATAAACTAGTCTCTCCAAATGTAGATAGGTACTACTCGGAACCATAACTTACGGTTATTCCATAAAAATCAATAAATAATTTGGTAGTTTACAGTGTATTTTGTGTAAGTTAATTTGGTGCATTTTAAACCAATTTAGTTTTCCTATGGTCGGAACTGTTTCTAGCAGATTGACATGCCTCAAATGGCCTACTTCTCAACGAAGCTTTTGCGATGCCAATGCAAAACATTTTGGAGACACTTAAATGACTTTCAGTCAACAGAGTCTTGGAAAATGGATTTCAGAAATAAAATCGTTAAATTTCCTTTCATTGACACAAACTGTTTATGACAAATACGTCACATTCTATATTTTCATAAACTTATATCAATACGCAAATGGAAACGAATACTCTTTCAGGCCGATTAGTTGCTCTCATCGCATAAAAATGTGTATACACTATACTATCTTATGGAGAAAGGGTCACTTTAAGGCGGCGAAATGGCAGAAATGCTTGCACGCCGGGCGAAATGCTCAGCGGTACTTCGTCTGTCTTCACGTTCTAAGTTCAAATTCAGCCAAGGTCGACTTTGCCTTTAATACTTTCACTGTAGATAAAATAAGTACCAGTTGAGCACTGGAGGGCAATGAAATCGACTTACCCCACCCGCGAAATTGCTGGCCTTGTGCTAAGATTTGAAACCAACATCATGGGACACTTCAATGGCTAGAAACAAAAGCTATTCACAGTTAGATCTCGAAATATCTGAGATTAGTTGCCGCTATTAAGATTATAATATTCTGTATTAGTAACAACATCTTTAGAACGTGTCTTTAATAATATCTGTAACTAGAAAAGCACTCGGAGAGCTCAGACCTTCGCCAAGCAACTCATTTTAAGATAGATACACGAGTAAAATTACTAATAGAGAAACGAAAATAAACTTTGGAAGCAGCAACGCCACCATAGGTTACGTGGAAACGATGAACGTGTTTTCAAGGGAGATAATCAAAGAACATAACGTAATACTTCATGTAAAGTAAATATAACAAATGAAAAATCCTTCAAGAATCAATAAAATTCCCGGATCACTTCCAAAATTTCATCATCTGTTCCTTGTCTCATTACCAACTTTTCATCAAATACCGTTCACAACATTTTGAGTCATTTTGCACACACGGACAGACCAACGCCGATGGAAACATAACCTCCTGCCTTGGCGGAGGTAACTACTGGCGGCGAGATAGCAAAATCGTTAGCACTCCGGGTGAAATGCTTAGCGGTATTTCGTTTGCCTTTACGTTCTGAGTCCAAATTCCGCCGAGATCGACTTTGCCTTTCATCCTTTCGAGGTCGATAAATTAAGTACCAATTACGCACTGGGGTCTATCTAATCGACTGTCGCCCCCCCCCCAAATTTCGAGCCTTGTGCCTAGAGTAGAAAAGAATATTTATAACTACTTTACTTTTCCATCGGTTTGGTTGATTCTCCGATCGTCATCAGAGATATTAGAAATGAATGAATGTAATTTCAGAGCTGGTAGATTCGTTAGCGTGTCGGATAAAATGACGAGCGGGATTTCTTCCGCTTCTTTATGCTCCAAAAACCTATATTTCGCCGGCGTCAAATTTACCTTTGATTCCCTTCAAGGTACATAAAAATAAACTGTCAAGTATTGGGGTCGATGGAATCGGCAACTCAGAGATTACTGGCCTTCAATCCTGCAACTGACCGTTTAAATGAAACTTTGTGATCTTGGTCAAGTATAGAAGATGAAAAGAAGGCAAACAGCCTTATGAGTCCTAGGGCTAAAAAATATAAAATGATAATTGCAAAGTGAAGAGAAACGTCATTACGTATAATTTAAAAATATATAGGTTTATAGTTTGATATCTAATCTGAGACTAGGAACACACCGAAACAGAATCAGCCAACGGGTGACTGTTGGAGATGAAACTGGTGTTCACGTACTGTAGATATAAATATTGTAAATATTCTCTTTAATGATGAGGTAAATGGAATGAAAAATGAAACGGTAACCTTGATATGTAAAAAAACAACTCTTTTAATACCGTAGTTGACTAACTTCCAGTACTTCAAAAATAGTATTAACTATAATAAACCTGGGCATTTTCATCCCTATAAATCTTTGAAGATTTTATCACATCACTGAGTCGCTGCTTCCTTTAGAAAATTACTTAAAACGGTTCATCAATAATCTAAAACCTCTTTTTTCGTATCTAATTGAATCTTGAAGCCGATTTAATATTGAGATGCTTGATAAATAGAGCTTAGCTGTAATGAGGGGCGGAGGAAGAGTAGAAAGTGTGAGGGGAGGGGTCACTGCCACTCAAATATAGAACTGAAAAAGAAACAAACAAAAAGAATAAAAAACCTACAAATGTCAAACACATTTGAGCGACATGACGCTTCCCCGACCCCCCACGCCAGAAATGACTCTTTACAGCCTTTCATTCGGCACATCCTATTATCCATTGAAGTCAAATGATGTTATCGGAAACTTTCGATCAACAGTTGTTTGCATCACCAATATTCAGCTCAATAAAGTATTGATAAAATTCATTCGAATAATATTTGTTTTATCGATTTTCTTAACCCAAAAGTCAAAGATTATTTTTTTAGCTTAACGTATAAAGCAAAGCCTGTATTTTTTTTTGTTTGTTTTGTTTTAGTGTCTTCATTTACTGGTAAATGTTCGCCAATTTTCAATAGAAATATGATGACTGTACTATTCCTTTACTGAACATACCTTCCATATTTATCTATGGCCTTTTAGCTATTTCATATGTCTATGGAGGACTCGTATTGTAAAATATTATATGCTAATAATTTTCATTATATTTTTGGTCATGCGGTGTTTTTGTGGTGCTAAATTAAGATCTCAGTAAATAGAGTTTCGATTTCCAGTTGGAAAGGTTCCTCTGTAATTATGTTGCTAATGAACTTGGCTAAGACCATCATAACTAACCAATCCCCATTCTTTCAACAGTCGATTTGGGGCCAATGGACTTAATAGAGTAAAGGCAAAATAAATAAAATAAATTATGAAATTGTGGGAGATCCATTAGGACGTCAGATGAAATGCTTTGTGCTCTTTCTTCCATATTTCAGCGGTACGAGTCGAAATTTCACCGACGTCAATTTTGAGGTTGATGCTTTCGATATTGATAAATAAATTACTGATTCAGAGCAGCGTGGATGGGTGAATATTTGATGGTCAGACAAGATATGCAGCAGCATGTGTTTCATCTTTGTTCTTTTGCGTTCTGAGTTCGAAATTTGCTTAGGAACTCAAGTCTTACTCTTTGGTAAGTCATTCATTCATTATACACGGAGACGATGTAGAAAGTAACGATAGACTGTGACACAGGTATCTCTCTACACCAAGCAGACCTCTTCTCTCAAATAAAGAAAAGTTGTAATTAAAGCAGAGATTTTGAAGACCTAGCATGAGGATAGGAATCGAACTCACGTCATATTCTCAATATCAATAAACCTCAATAACGAATAGCCACAGGTTATAAGAAATGTTTAAACAATCCTCTGCAACGAGGACATTTACCGACGATGGATGGAAGCACTCCGTCGGTTACGACGATGAGGGTTCCGGTTGATCCGAATCAACGGAACAGCCTGCTCGTGAAATTAACGTGTAAGTGGCTGAGCACTCCACAGACACGTGTACCCTTAACGTAGTTCTCGGGGATATTCAGCGTGACACAGAGAGTGACAAGGCCGGCCCTTTGAAATACAGGTACAACAGAAACAGGAAGTAAGAGTGGGAGAAAGTTGTGGTGAAAGAGTACAGCAGGGATCACCACCATCCCCTGCCGGAGCCTCGTGGAGCTTTAGGTGTTTTCGCTCAATAAACACTCACAACGCCCGGTCTGGGAATCGAAACCGCGATCCTATGACCGCGAGTCCGCTGCCCTAACCACTGGGCCATTGCGCCTCCACATATTTATTAATATACACTGTGATTAATTCTATGGAATATTTACTCCGCTGCTGTTTTACGTTTAACCATATTATTATTACAGTTATTATTGGTAGTATTTAAATGTGTAGAGGTTGAAATGTACTTACCATGAAGATAAGAAGTAAGTCAATATTTTAAACTATAGACTCATAATGAAAGAAGACAGAATGCAGAATACTGGTATTGTGCATTGCCACTGAAATGTACGCGGAAACGTTACATTTTACCAACATTATAGGGTTCGTTTTGGTCACTGTCAAAAAAGGAAATTTTAAAGTTAAGTGAAAAGTTTCAAATTTGGTGCATTGATATAAAATGTTATGCTTAATTCGAATTTGGGATTCATTTATTCTCAGATAAATTTATCAAAAATATTAAAATGATGCCAAGTTTGATAGCTCTTAGTTCATAAAACAAAAATAAAATAAATAAATAAAGAAAAATACAGGAATCGGATGCCACGCATTTTCTATGTGGTAGTTGTTTGTCACAAAATGACCGACAGAAATAACACAGACGCAATACGATACCTATTTCTTTATTACCCACAAGGGGCTAAACACAGAGGGAACAAACGAGGACAGACATAGGTATTAAGTCGATTACATCGACCCCAGTTCGTAACTGGTACTTAATTTATCGACCCCGAAAGGATGAAAGGCAAAGTCGACCTCGGCGGAATTTGAACTCACAACGTAACGTAGACGAAATACCGCTAAGCATTTCGCCCGGCGCGCTAACGTTTCTGCCAGCTCGCCGCCTTCAGACACAATACGATACCACTCGTCAAAATTGGTGGTGGTGGTTGCGGTGGTGGTGGTGGTGGTTGCGGTGGTGAAGGTGCTGCAGTCACGAAATTACGGCGTCCTTGTTACAGTGAAAATAGAGCAGACAACAACTTTGGTTCTTATGATATGAAAACATTGGTATTATGAAAACAAGGACCAATGGGAAATTTATGGTCGTGTGTATAAAGGTGGCTTTTAATTAGATAAAATTACCAAAATTTTACAAAGTTTGAAGCTATTGACTGCTCAATTGGTATTTATTTTATTAACTCCGAAAGGATGTTGACCTCGGTGGAATTTGAACTCGTAACGTAAAACCGGACAAAATGGTGTTAAGTATTTTGAAAATACGAAAACCATAGCTATGCGCTGCACATATCTAAAGCAGGCAGATCTGTGTTCGGTAGTACCATGAAAGAACACAAGAAAAATAAGACAATTAAATAATAATAATAATGATAATAAATAAATAAATAGTATAAATTCATCATAGAAAGAAATTCTTCAGCTGTTCTTGATACTTGACTGCTTCAATAATGAAATTATTTTATGAATTTCGTAACGGAGATTTTAGCTACTAGTCTGAGATACCTACTTAATGTGAAGGCAATTTGATTAAACGTAAATTAAATCTTTATAGATTTTTAACAATGTTTTGTGTTTCTTAACAACGTGGAAACCTATACAAAACATGGCCGCTGTGTACAGCTTTACGGCATCTCGTATTGGTTTATAGCGTGTAAGCTTTGGTGTCAGGTTTATGTCACAACGTTTACACGAGCCGTATAGTTTGCCAAGAAAAGTGGTGGATTTAGTTACTTAAACTGTTTGAAACTAAATCTAAGATGAAAAAAGCGTATAAAGCAGTAAATAAAATAAGCTAGTTCTTTTAAAAGATTAAAACCCGATTCTTTGTTTGCAGAATATTATTATTGCTTGCCGAAAAATAAGACAAAAGAGAGAAACGCAAAAGAAATTCTAATAGAGTATTGTGTTATGTCAAATCACTGTAGAAGACACACATACAAAAGCCGATAATTGAATAGCTATTTCATTAGTCTAATAGAAGTTATCGAATTTCTAGAAGAGACAAAATGAAGGAAAAATTCCATCATCCGAACGACCATTGGTGATTTTCATTTCCAAGAACTAAAAAGTAAAGAAAAAAAAAGAGTTATGCAAACTGTAAACAGATTTAAATAGCCAACCATCTGACATATTTAGTTGCAGTCATACTGGAAAAGATTTTCACTTCATATTTTTTAGTTTTCACCATAATATCCGAAAGAAGTTAGAGAAGATTCACCGAAATTCTATGAAACCTGAAACATTTCCCAATTATATCGTTGTTTAGCCCTAGGTAATCCTGGTCAAAAACTATTATAATCAAATGCACTCCAGCCGTGGCAATCTTGTAATTCTTCAAATTCGGATAATTGATATAAAGCTATGTTATCCAATGCGTCTTTATTTTTAATGCTAATGTACGATTTTATGGATATTTGACTGCTATTTCTAATAGATCGCTAAACATTTAGAGGCCCAAAAGGAAGATTTCTATCTGACGAATGTACTCGTCCCATATCAATATTTCGATACAAAATCAATAAATAAATCTATAAAATTATAAAATTTAGCTAATTCTTGTTAGTGGTTTCAGTCAGTGAGCATTCGCCAAAGAATCTTCTGGAAAGGTTTCTATTCCTACTTGTCTTTCTCCTTCTTTTCCCCTTCTCCTCTTCCACCCCTTCTTCTTCTTCTTCTTCTTCTTCTTCTTCTTCTTCTTCTTCTTCATCTTCTTCTTCTTCTTCTTCTTCTTCTTCTTCTCTTCTTCTTCTTCTCCTCCCTCGGCTACTCCTGCTTAAACCATCAACTCTCTGTACCAAAACTACCTCTTCAAATTTACTACTACCTACCTACCTACCTACCTACCAACGTACCTACCTACCCATCAACCAACCAACCAGCCAGGCATTCACAAAGGAAGAGAGAGAGAAAGAGAGAGAGAGAGAGAGAGAGAGAGAGAGAGAGAGAGAGAGAGAGAGAGAGAAACTGTCTGAAAACTATAGAAATATTTACCTCTTCAAACACTATGAAAATATCTACAAAACATTTCACTCAATTTTTTTCTCCAATTTAATTGTTTTTCTTATTTTACTCTTAGTTGAAAAGCCTAAAAATACGGAAACCGGTACTAAAATATGCTTCATGACAAAATTATCATTTTCTATCTTGTCTTATTTTCCTTAAACATATCAACTAGTGTGCTACTTTTCTATCTATCTATCTATCTATCTATCTATCTATCTATCTATCTATCTATCTATCTATCTATCTATCTATCTATCTATCTATCTATCTATCTATCTATCTATCTCTCACTATATATATTCACGACGGGTTCCTTCCCATAATTCCTGTACCAAATTTCACTCATAAGGTACCAATTCAAGTTAAAGCAGCTGTCGCCGCGCTGTGAAATCGAACCAGAAACGACGTGGTTGCAAAGTGAACATCAGAATCAAACGGCTGTGTCTATGCTTATAATTTTTTTAGATAAAAAAGAAAATAATTAATTTTCCTACATGAAATATAGCTGAAAATTTTAACGTACACTCACTTTACAACGCTCTGTATTTAGTCAAGAATAATTTCGAAAGAAGAGAAGACAGTTGGAAGAAAAGAAAAAAAAAACGGAGCGGAAGAGAAAAGGAAGGCATATTGCGAAAAAGAAAAAGAAGATAAAGATAGAGAGAGGGAAAGGAAGACAAGAGAGGAGAAACAGAAAGAGAATCGTAATGTTAAATTTGTATAAGCATCAAATTCTGTCTTACAGTAGATGATAAAATATGAGGCTATCACTAGCAGTTTGCATACAACATGCCAAAAGTCTTAAACATGCATTATCTCAGCATTATACAGAACATACATGATATAAATGAGCTCGGTGAAGGCTCAATATGTCAAGATGCATGCTGTTGGATCGTTTACTGAAATCATTAGTTTTGCAAAAAGACTTGACATTTATGATTACTTTCACCATGGCGAATGTAGAGTTGCTTTTCACTTCCGGTTGCTTGTCCGTTAATGGCGTCACATCTTTACATTTATGAGGATTGTTTTTGTTTTGTGTCTTTTTATCATTTTATGTCATCGATTTTTATGAGATCGATATCATGCTGAGTTGCGTTCTGTCTAATCTAGTCTTCTTTCTAATTGAGTGATGGGGTGAGTGAAAAGTTGTCATTTTGTTCGTGTGTGGTGGTGGTGGTGGTGGTGGTTATAAACCTCGTACATCTCTTTGAATTTGTTAACTTGAAAACTTAACGCCTATTTATGGACACGTGACATACTTAAAAGTTTGCTTTGATATATAATGGTCACGTGATGTATTTACAAATTTATGTTGTTGGTCATGGATATATGTACAAGTTTACACGGCACCTAAACTATCAGCTACTACTCACCTCAAATAGGATTTTCCTAATTATGTCATTAGTGTGCGCTCATGCTGGAGCTCCAAGTTCAAGTGTCTTAGTCTATCATATTTTTGAAATTACTATTTGTAAATCTACAAATCTATTTGTACTCCAGATTAGAGATTATTTGCCCAAATTAAAATGGCAGTCCTGGTTTAGGACGAATGTTGCTGTAATTTAGCCCCAGGAGACATCGTCTCCAGCTGACTATACGACTCGATCTGTGTCCTTATATTTTCGAACAAGGGCATTTAGCACCCAAACTCAGCTCAAGAACAATATCTGCGTATCGCGATTTCCGGGTTATTTCCCTCCATCACCCGGAAATCGCGATACGCAGATATTGTTTTGAGCTGAGCGAGGTTGGTAAACGTCCTTGTTCGAAAATATAAGGACACAGATCATGTCGTATAGCCAGCTGGAGACGATTATCCTGGGGCTAAATTACTGCAACATTCGTCCTAAACCAGGACTGCCATGTTATGTTGGCAAATAATCATTACTCTATCATATTTATAACTTATTTGAATCTTCTACTTGTATTCATTTAAAAAAATGAATTTATATTGATGAGTATCAAGAAAAGAAAAATAAAAACATTAATTTTGGGAGCAACTTTTAAAGCTGCGTACAGACTATTTACGAAGTGTTTGGTTTTACCTCGCTTTGTTATTGCCATAATCTACCGCCATCTATTATTGCAAAACTTAATTTAATGCAACTGATATTAAATATTAGCAGCACTGTTGCAAAATTGTATAGGCAAATGAATTAGTGTTTTCATTTTTCTCAAAATCATAATTAAAATTAATTCTACCGCCTGTTCTCCGATGTGAAAATTATTGAACAAAATTCAATGAAGCAATAATTACAACGCACATTTTGTCATCATTTTGCAATTCGTTTTGGATTCACTGAAGAAATCAAGCCATTTCTATAAACGTGAATATCTTTCCAAAGTTTGACTTTCGCTTATGGAAAACGAGATTAAGGACATTCTCGATCAAAAGAAAGAAGCAGAAAGAAAAGAAAGAAAAAAACAAAAAACCAAAAACAAAACAAAAAACCACACACACAAACACACACAACAAGATAGGTCGTTAAAGAATGTCTATTGACGAATAATGTAGTCGAATAATTTTGAAGAGCATTTATCGAATTATAGAAAGGCTGTTACGCTTTAATAGGCTTCAGAGAATTGATATAACTAGATTAGGAATTCTCAAATGTATTTTATGGGTCTTGTTAAAATACAAATTATATCCTGACTATCAAAAATAATCTGTATTCTATCGAAAAAATATCAACTTTCATGAATAAACTTGTTCCTAATTACTTCGTGTGATTAGCTAAATTTCGGAATTTTTGCCTCACATAAAGCAAAATGGAACGAAAAGAGTACAGCGTTAGGCATATAGCTTTGCAATGTTTATGCTTAAAGTAAGTGGGTGAGCTGGCAGAATCGTTAGCACAAAATGCTTAGCGGCATTTTGTCCGTCTTTACATTCTGAGTTCAAATTCCGCCGTGGTAGACTTTGCTTTTCATCCTTTCGGGGTCGATGAAAATAAGTACCAGTTGAACCCTGGCGTCGATGTAATCGACTCGACTCCCTCCCCCAAAATTGCTGGCCGTTTGCCACAATTTGAAACCAATATTTACGGTTACGCATAATATATTCTCGACTGTTCTGTGTTCTAGAATCGAACTCCGCTCGCTTCGATTTTACTTTGCCGTATTTAAGGTTATTGCAAAGCCAATATTTACGGGTGGATAGCAGTTCCATCATGTAACGTTCATTTTAATCTTAACCGTTATCTATTAACTAAAATCGAACTAGCGAAGTTCGATTTTACTTTGCACTAAGTTAGGGTTACCCCAACTCCAACCCAATATTCGCGGAGGGACACCAGTTCTATCGAATATGGTTAATCATAAACTTAACTATTGTCTGTCTACGTTCTAGCTTGGAACATTTCTCGCTTCGATTTTACTTTCATCCCTCTGGCGTCGATAAGATAAATATATTTCATGTATTGAGTCGGTTCTGTCGAATCTACTATTCAGTCGGCCAAAAATAGCTCTTGTGCATAATCAAAAGAATTTCCTAATAAATAATAACATATTCATACTCCAGCTAGGATTCAGTGTGGATAGCTGTAAGGATAAATAGCAATCAGTGTGATATTGAACGGCTAAACTATCTTAACCATTCTATTCGGTTAGCGAGAAGAAACAATTGACATTCATTCGGGAAAGGAATAAATGTGTCTGGACTTCACAGCTAACTTTGAGATAATGTAGTTACAATGGGCGGCGGCGTAGCTGCTGTAGGAGTGAATGTTTAACAAGTTTACTTCGCAACCACGGGGTTTCGAATTCAGTCCTGTTTCGTGGCATCTTCAGCTAATGTCATTTTCTATAGCCTCAGGTCAACCCATACATTGGTGGGCGAAACTGTACTGAAATTTGACAAATACCCCACGGATGGCGCAGACGCCGTAATTGTGGCCGTCATTCGTTGCTGAGGTGTTGAGTTCATGTTCGAAGTTACATGTGGTCCCTGGTCACATACATTCACACTTTGGGACAGTGAGTGAAATTGGGTGGATGGAAACTGTATAGAAGCCTGGTGGATTGCACCCGTAATTCAAATGATACAGCCTTGCTACACAATTTGTCTGTGGAATACTCAGCCTCTTTACACTTCAATTTGGAAACAGGTAATCAGTTGATCGCACAATGGAATCCTCGTGGTCGAACGACGAAGATCCACCACTAGCACCTCCACCATTACCTATCAGCACACTACCACTAGCAGGAATGCCTATCGTTCAATAATTCGTTTCGTAACCACGTAGTCCCGATTTTGACCATCACTGTGTGGTCTCTTGACCAAATGTATTCTACCACAATATCGGAAATGGAGCAAAGCTGAATCTGACGAGGGTCGAACTCGGAACTCACAGTAACGTAAGACGGTCAGCGTTACAGGATAGGAATGGCTGTGCGGCTGAGATGTTCTTCGAACCTACGTGATTTCGAGTTCATTCCTGTGATGCCGAACCTTTGGGCAAATGCCTGTTCCCAAAAAGCTTTCACTCAAGTACAATACTAATCTCAAATTCTGGCACAAAGCCAGCAGTTTCAGGGGGAAGGGACTTATCGATTACATCGATCACAGTGCTGAACAGGTACTTATTTTATCGACCCCCAAAAAGGATGACTCGGTGGAATTTGAACTCAGAACGTAAAAACGGACGAAGTGCCGGCAAGGCCTTTGACTGGCGCTGTTAATTATAATAATGTGGATGGAATTTTGTTAATGGATATCGTACTGAAGCTCACCGGAGCTCACCTCACGTTTCGACCTTACAGTTCTTGTTTCCAGGATCCAGGAATAACGTACTCATGTTCCGCTCTTTCTCTCTCTCCTTCTGTGTGTGTGTGTGTGTTCTACTACTACTACTACTACTACTACTGCTGCTGCTGCTGTTGCTGCTGCTGCTACTACTACTACTACTACTACTGCTACTACTGCTGCTGCTGCTGCTACTAGTACAACTAGTACCTCATCCTTTGCCGCTGTTACTACTTCCGCTGATGGTGATGAGATATTCAGTTGTTGCTGTTGCTTCGAGTAATAGGTCTACTTTTATTGCCGTGGTTGTTTAGCCCCCCGCCATGTCAGACTTGATGCAGTAGCAGTAGGCCTATAATGCATAACGTTCCAGCCATGACCTTTTCGTATGTTATTCAGGGTTAGTGCTTTATTACTATCTTACTCAATGTTCCTAGATATCAGCTTATTTAAGAGTATATAAAGAGGAGGTGTGACGAATGAGGGAAAACTTGGTCGTTGTTTCTAGCATGTTGACCAGCAACGTCGAGGTCTCGTTTCTGAATGGTTATTGTATCCATTGTTTTGCAGAGTTTTAGACTTCGTCATTTATCTGCGAATGTTAATCTTGTTTCTTAATGTTAGCGTCGATAGTTAAACTGCTAATGCGATCACTGTTGAAAATACGATAAATATAACGCGCAGAACAAAAACTTAATTGTTTAAACAATGATATTACTGTGATTAGCCGCTCTATTCATTGATCAATCGATCCCCGAATGTTTAGATATTTAGATCAATGTTATTTAGATACTTTGATCACTAACATTCACATAAAAGATTTATAGGTCAATTCTCAGATTTTCGTTTGTTGTCCGATCAAACGTTATTGTGAAAATATTATATTAATCTTCAGAACAGTTGATGAAATTTGTAAAGAATATTGATAAAGCTTATAGTGTTTTTCATTATTATCGATGAAAACCTTTCACACTTGTTTTGCTGATAAATTTACATTTAGATACAATATATATATATATATATATATATATGTGCTTCCTACGCTTTTGTTTTTCATATCAAAAGAATAAATATGTACATTTGTGTTTTATTGCAATTATGGTTTGACACGGACGTTAAGAGTGTAACATTTGAACGCTTGATAAGATCGCTGTTGTATCATTAACGACGAGTGGACAAACAGCAAATCTTCTCTAATGAAAGCAGGTTAGAGATTCAAACAATGCCGCTAGGTGTCGCTTTGAAAGAAGTCGGGTGATTAACTGCTACGGTTTATTTCGCATCCGATTTCCATCGATGCAGCCCTTTACTAGCTGAGCAATTCCACTCATGGTAACTCCAGGAATTCAAAATCACTCAAGAGGATCTGGACATGCACCAATGATGATTACATTAGTAAATGCAGTAAAGCTTTCTGGGCCGTGAATTGGCAGACTCAGTTGAGCCAAAGTTAGAATTGCTGTCGCTGCTTGTTTCACTTAAATGAGATACGGGTTGAAATCCCACTAAGATCATATTTGCCTCTTATCCTTTCGGAGTCGATAATAAATTACCAGCCAAAAATAATCCGGTATAATGGAAGCTTCGAGGTGCATTATGGTATTTCTGCTGCTTCCTTGCGTTTCGAGTAGACTTATCCGATTTAAACCCAGCCTCTTGGGTGTCTTTAATTGATTTCACTCTACGGAGTGATTTTAGCCTACGGAAATGTATTTGGGTTAAGCCTTTGGTCTGAGAATAACTTCCTCTCACCAGTCCGAGTTGGGGAAGAACTGAAACATAGAAAAAGACATGGCCGTTTCAATCTCCGACTCTTCCGGTAAAAAATGACAAGAGGAATAGTAAAAGCAAACTTTTCTAACGAAGAGTTATTGTAGGAAGCAATAATGTTGTCTTAAATTTCAAAGCGACCAGAAATATAACCAACCAGCCAATCAACCAATCAACAAACTCTTCAGGATTAGCAATTTTAGTGAGATATCTGACAATATAATGATGTTTCATTTCGTTGAAATTATTTAAGTGAATTGTATTGAGGTGGTTGACGAAGATTTTAAATGAAAATGTTTGTAACTGCGGTCACCCATTAGATATTATAAAATTACAGAGTGACACGACAGAATATTGAAACTGGAACGTCACTGAGGCATTGCAGTTCTTCCTGTAGCTTCAATATTACCAAGAATTCTAAGGCGGTGAGCGTGCAAAATGGTTAGCAGGTTAGGCAAAATACTTAGCGGCGTTTCAACCGTCTTTACGCTCTGAGTTCAAATCCCGCCGAGGTTGACTTTGTCTTTCATCTTTTCGGGGGTCAATAAAATAATACCACCAGTTGCGTATTGGGGTCAATGTCATCGACTTATCTCCTCTCCGAAATTGCTGGCCTTGTTCCAAACTTTGAAACCAATATGTAACAAGGCTTGCTTTATTTCATCGAACATCGCACTCCAATCGTTACAGACGTTTCCCATATGTCCATTTAGCTGATTTCCGTTATCATATATAACAAGGAACGTTGATGAATTGTGGTTGTCTTTGTGGTTGTCGTTTCCCAAATATTTCAGTCAGTTCCGTCTCCGTTTCATAAAAGTCACAAAAGGTAGCGGAGTAGAATTCTAAGTTGCAAATACTTTGAGCATCATTAATGTTTTATATAGCTGTCCAGTTTCGAATTACTTAATTAAAAAAATCAAAAACAGTCGCATACATTTGCAGGTCGTAATTCTAAGAAAGCACAAATAATTTATTGTTACATAATTGTAAAATGTTTTATAGTTAATTAATTTGATAATTACATTATCATTTCGTTTGTTCAATGACCGTAATCGCAAATCAGAATCCGTGACATTCATGTTCTATTTTCTTAATATCAGTGAGAAAAAAAAACAACTTGTTGCTGCAAATGTCTTCGTTTGACATTATGGTGTTTGTGTCGTTACTGTATATTAGCCATGGCGGTGAAAAAGGAGCGAGAAAATGTCAAGATTGCATAAAATTCCTTCGAATAACATTTAAAAAGAACGCAGGCCGTGATCACGTGTTGTTTATGTATTGGTGAGGTGAGATAGATCGTTGACATTCCGTTAACTGAGATCTGATAACTGCTGGTATGTATGATATGATAGCATCTACTGGTTAAGAATTATTTCTAAAGAATATTGTTATCTTTATTACGTAGAAATAGGTTTTGAGTAGACTTGGACGCTTGCCTTATTGAATTAATTTATCAGAAACGAATAAGAACGGAATTAAACATATGCGTTGAAATTATAATGGAGATTCAGGGAAGTAGAATCAAACTTCCAAAAATTAATTCATTAAGGCTAATTGAGGGCGGTCTGATCAGACTATGGTTCTTTAACGTCTTTTGTCGTGAGCGAGAATCTTTTTCTTCGCGACAAACTGCAGCAAAAGAGGCCTTACAGGTTCAAAGATCTCAAACATTTGCACAGGTTAAGGTTTGCTTATTATTCAATAAGTTCACCGACTGTTGAACGTTTGGAATTCCTATGTCAAATAATAAGAACTAACAATGGTAAAGCATTATATGTATTGTGGACTATGGAGTGTGTGTTAGTAATATCTGGGGAAATCCTTATGTAATAGGTACAAGTGTTGCTGTGTGATTAGGTGATTGCTTACAACCCTCTAGTCCTACGCTTGCTCCCTCTTTGCGGTTTCTTAGCCAAGTGCCTTCCAATATACTTATATATATACACAAACACACACGCACACAAACATGCACACATATACACACAGACACAGACACACATACATATACACTTAAATATATACGTACACACACGGACCGTAATCACTCGGTAGCTGCGGCCGAGATATCCCCGGGGATTTCGGGCGATTACGGTCCTTGTTAGTATGTATGCATACAATTATGTGCTTTGGCCGCAGCATTAGACCGCTTTAGCTCCTATTTCTAGCAATGTAGGTGTTTCTAACAACCATAGACATATTTAATGACAATTATAGTTTTCCTTTTAGGTAAAACCCTGTATACCTCAACCTATATTAATTATATATATATATATATATGTTAGTTGTTCCAGTTAATGGACTGCAGCCATTCTGAGGCACTGCTTTGAAGAAGTATTTCAAGCTTCGAAAACATACAGCCATGCCTTCACCTATATGTGTGTGTGTGTGTGTTTGTATGTGTTTGTATTAATATATTCGTGTACTAGTTTCAAGTTACCTTTCACACTTCTAGAATCTGTAGATTAAGAAATCGATGATATTGGTTTAGGTCAATTAGGATGAAATTTCTTATGATTTTATTGAAAAGAAGTTTCTGACGAACAACGGAAATGATCATTGAAAAGCCCGTAGCAGGCTCCCTCTAGTTATTTTAACCAACCTCTCCCCGCCATTCACATCGTTAATGCCCTTGTGAACGTGATCAAACGATTACTGTCCTCCACCACCTCCACCACCACCACCACCACCACAACAAAACCCAACAAAGAAGAGTCTTTTGTTTGAAACAACGATAAGATTAAGAAGCCAGAAACTTGACAAATTTCCGAATATTCTCTTTATGCAATTTATGCTCTTTATTTCAACAAACCGATAAAACCTCTGACGTGTCGGGAGAACACTTTCGCTATTATTGTTGTTAATATCAACTAATAAACCACATGTAACAACGACGACGCCGACGAAGAGGTGGAGGAGGAGGAGGAGGAGGTATTGAACTAGTTTAACCTTTATGTGCATAAAGTATTTATCGAAGGCAATATTGTAATTTCAAGAAAGGGATAATAGACGCCAAAGGAACATACTATCAACTGAATGGAAACCAGTTATTAGCGTCTTAAAATTACAGGGTAGATGTTGAAATATGGCCACACCAGTCAATTTTCGCCGTCACTTTATTGATTTCCATTTAAATTTGACAACTTGAGTTTTGTTCTGATCTTGTAAATCATGCATGCATTATTAAAACCACAGATGGTGACACTGAGACACCACTCCATTATATTGCTAGATTATATAGGGCATTTTGCTAAGCGTCTAGGTTTCTGTTTTATTGTTTTGTATCTATACAGGATGCAAATTAATTTAATTTCCCCCTTTCGCACAGCTTTCATCTCATCGAGTTTCGATTTAGATACATAAAATGTCGTACGCGCTATATAACATTTAGTCGAATGTTTTGTTTTGAAGTAAAATTTATAGCGGCTACATCGAAGCAGAAAAATAGGTGAAAACCCAATTAATTAAATGCAGTCGTTTCGTATTTGTTGTTGACAACCAACAGATTCAGTGATTTTTAGATGTAGACAACACAATCATTGTTACTAATGTCTACGTTTGTAAACGAAAAGACAAAAAAGAAGAAAAAGAGAAAAAAAAAGGGGAGAACAGCAGAGTATTGGTGGGAATTTGGTTGCATAGAAATAACTACACGTAAAAGAAACTATGGCAAGGAAGAAACGAACTGTAAGAGACAGGGAGATTGAGACGAAGCGATTCTGACCTAAATACATCGACAAACAGAAAAATAAATCGTTAACAGCTTCGTTCTGTTGCCGGAAACGAAGAAATCCGTTGTCACATTACCGATAAGAAGCAGAGTACAAGCTTTCCAGAGATATGGAACTAAGCTAAACAATGTCCCCACCACCACAAAAAAAAACAACAAAAAAACAAAAAAAAACCCAGAACGACAACGAAAAAAACACTGTTGTTTTATAATTTTTATTTATCCCTATTTACTTTGATTTTTGAAAATTCTCTTTTTTTTTTTTTCCAATGGAACTCTAATCATTCTGCTGTGACATAAGCATAATTCTGTCACGGCTCTTTAATATAAGTCATATTTTTTTGTTTTAGGTTTTGTTGTTGTTATTAGATATTTTAGGTGACTTGAAATACTTTCAGCGTAAATAACCTTCGTTAATCAATGAAATGCATTAGAGTGCGGTGTTGTTTACACGTTCACCTGAACTTATGGAATTCTCCAAATGTATCTAAAGCAGCCATCTAACCAATAATAATAATAAGAAGAAGAATAATAATAAAGAATGATACTAATAATAATAATACTTTAAAACGAAAGGTCACACAGGATTCCCACTTCCATACTTGTTCGAGCTGAAAGTGTTACGTGGGCGATCTGTATTTCATAGTTTGATCTCTTAAAGTGTCCTTGTCAAAGTTAAATTGGCTTCATCGAACAAGTGAATACTATCGAATTCCATTCTGCTCTATTTTATTTCAAGAAAGTTGTTTTCGAGAAATAATGGTTGCTACTCGATCAGAGTGTTAATTCGTTAACTTGGCCCTTCTTCAAGTGATTAACTAGTTCTGTTATATATTATCTTACCCAAATGATGTAAACAGCTTAATGAAACGTTACTAATTCATTCATAATGAGATCTACAATGACTTTCAAAATGATCGTTTCTAGAGATGTATATTTTAAAGCAGAAGACCCCAAACACCGGTTCGCGGGCCAGTACTGGGCCGTGAATAATTTGGTGCCGGGCCGCACAGAAAGGATAAGTTTAAGTTTGTATTATATATATTCCTTTCTACTATAAGCGCAAGGCCTAAAATTTAGGGAAAGAGGACAACGACTAGTCCTTGACTAGTTTTGACTGGTACTTATCTCATCGACTCTGAAAGGGTAAAGGCAAATTCACCTTCTACTGTATTTGAACTCAGAACGTAAACCCTGAAGAAATGTCACCAAACATTTTGTCCGGCGCGGTAACAATTCTGCCAGCTATCACCTTAGCTTAAAATTTTGGCACCCCACCTCTGCAATTTCGTGAGAGGAGATAAGTATATTACATCGATCCCAGTGTTCGACGTGGTACTTATTTTATCGACCCCGAAAGGATGAAAGGCAAAGTCGTCCTCAGCGGAATTTGAACCCAGAATGTAAGGACGGACGAAATTATGTTAAGCATTTTGCCCTGCACAAAATAAATGACAATCATTGAGTCACAGGTGCTCGCTTCTGTTGACATATAATCAGGTATTTTGTCACAAAAGAAGCAAAAATATTTGAACCCTAGTTGTCCACTTCTATCAATATATAATCGTGTATTTTGGAACATAATACACTTGGCTGTTGGGTTCTACGTGTCTGCTTCTATAAATATCAGAAAAATTGGACCATAAGAAGCTAGAGTGTTCTCACCTCTCTCGCTAACTCTGAGAAAAATAATATATCAAACACCACCAACAAATGCCCAGCAATCTGTGCTGCCTCTACGGAATTGCCAGTCTGTTATAAATCACTGATGTCACATTTGCCTCCTTGTAGATAAAGTCTTGTAGGTAAACCTCGGCATAGACTTTTTACTGGGTGAAGTCAAGCGTCAACCGTAGCTAGCTGAGTAAAGAACTTGTGACAAGCGTAGTCATAATATTTCTAAATAGATCATACACTACACGCTACCTGTAATGAAAACTATTTTGATTGCTTCTTGAGTTACCTCTTTTTCAAAAGACTTCAAGTTTTCGCTTTTCGTAACAGATTTCATTTTAAAGTTTAACAAGTGTTATATTTCTAATGATTTCTTTCCATTCTTCTGCCTCGGATTTGGGAGGAATAGATACAGAAATTACTGCTACATATTTGATGCTTATATAAGGCTGAAGGCTGCACAGGTCGCTTAAACTACAATAAATACTAACAAAATATCCCTCAAATCGCACCATAGTGTCTCAGGAAGGAAAATAATACGTTAGACAATGAAGTCAAAAACGTTCTCGAAGAATTTAAATGTTTCTCAGTTTGCGGTGACCAGGGGTTAAACATCAACAACAGCCAATGCAGAGACAAAAATCAATGTCGACGACGTCATTTCTATTATAGCAGCATCTCACTTATGATATATAACCATTAATTTCTACCCGAGTACACTCTTAAATCAGAGGAAGATGTAGTTGTCGGCCGAACTCACCGGTGAGCTGGCAGGATCGTTAGCACACCGGGGGAAAATGCTAAGTGTCATTTTGTCTGTCTTCAAGTCCTGAGTTCAAATTCCGCGGAGATCGATTTTGCCTTTCATCCCTTCGGGGGTCGATAAAGTTGAATCCAGGGGTCGTTGTAATTCACTTCCAAGGAATAAACACCGCCTTCCGTGGCTTCTGATACTTCTATCTCTCTTTTAAAAAAAATTCGATTCTAAATATCTAAAGCAAGGTGCGTTGACAGAAATGGTGTAAAGAAACAGAATTGAAACCGTGATCGTATTAATTCCAGTCATTATTTAGTTTGAGTATAATGGCAGTATGGTTTGAAATTATCCTTTGTGGGAGCTGTTGGGGGTGTTTATCTTCCCTTCGTAAATATATAAGGACACAGGAAATGTGTCAAGGGTGACAGGAAGCGTCGATGCTTCCTAGGGCTAAATAGCGGTAGTGTAATTCCCTTACGGGACTGTCACGTTAAGCTGACAGTATACGACCACAATAAATTAAACCCTATCAATATATTCGGTCGATGCAATCGACAAAACTCTTTAACTATAAACGCTTTAATTTGCGTCATCAGATCTAAATCTTTAATATTTATTAAGTAATCTTAATATAAGAATGCAATTAGATAATTAAAAGGAAAACCTCGTACAGAGCATCGTTGAGCACAAAATATTCGTGTCAAGTCCCATGCGGAGATCACAATTTTCGGGTTATGAATGTCGTCAACAATGACAGCAGAATGGGACATGTATCTCCCCTTCGTCAGTTACGAACCCTAAACCTGTTATTCCCATGAATATGTTTGGTGATATATATAAAATTTGGTGAGGTTAGAATCAAATAAATAATGTGGCACAAAGTAGCGTTGAATATATATATATTTGATTAGCACGCTTGTGTATATTCGCACGGGATAAGACATTAATATCCCATTCTGGGTTGTCCTTGTTTGCCTTTATACGAGTTCTCACCTTTGCAAACATTCACATAGGTCTTGGTTTAAGGATAAATTCCTCACACCCACCCCGCCCATTCCTAGAGGGTTTGAAGGAGGCCATTGGCACTGCTTTTCCTCCCGTAGCTAAGCAATAAAAATACTGCAAGCAAAGTTTGTTTGAAGTTTTATCTGGGTAGGAAATTATTTTTTAAGATGTTGCACAATTAAATAAATGGAAATCTAAATCAACATAAAAACCTGATAATTATTTTGAGTTTAATTAGGTAATGGGGAAAGAACGGAAATCCAAATCTAAGCTAAAAACAAAAACAAACGCCACGAATCTCTGGGGATGTGAAAATAATATAGGTATTTATTCAGTGCCAGAATATCTTAATGAGGAAATAAAAATTACACCTGAGACATTCAAAGCTAGTTCTACACGGGAAATGGAATACAACTTATTAAAACCAGGAGGTC
>NC_043012.1:40997966-41002966 GCF_006345805.1 Octopus sinensis
AGAGAGAGAGAGAGAGAGAGAGGGAGAGAGTGGTTGTATACTTGTATACTCTCGCCTTAATGTGATAGTCCCATGAAGGGAATCACACTACTGCTATTTAGCCCTAGGAAGCAGCAACGCTTCCTCTCGGCCTTGACACATTTCCTGTGTCCCAGTCTCTGGATGCAGGCTTAGCTGAGTGGAGGTGCTTGTATCCCCCTTGTAAACATAAGGACACAGGAAACGTGTCAAGGCCGACAGGAAGCGTTGCTGCTTCCTAGGGCTAAATAGCAGTAGTGTGATTCCCTTCATGGGACTGTCACATTAAGTTGACAGTATACAACTACTCTATCGTACCACTACTGCATGTATAGAAATGTATGATATATATATATATATATATATATATATATATATATATATATATATATATTATATATTATATATTATATATATTATATATATATATATAATATATATATATATATATATTATATATATATATATATATATATATATTATATATATATATGATGTAGAGGCGAAGTCGGCCAGTGGTTAGGGCAGTGGACTTGCAGTCGTAGAATCGTGGTTTCGATTCCCATACCGGGTGTTGTGAGCATTTATCGCGCGAAAACACCTAAAACTGCACGAGGCTCCGGCAGGGTGGGGTGCCGAACCCTGCTGTACTCTTTCACCACCACTTTCTGCCACTCTTTATTCATGTTTCTGTTGTACCTGTATTTCAAAAGGCTGGCTTCGTCACACATTGTCTCACGCTGAATCTCCCTCAGAACTACGTTTAGGGTACACGTGTCTGTGGAGTGCTCAGCCACTTGCAAGTTAATTTCACGAGCAGGCTGTTCCGTTGATTCGGATCAACTGGGACCCTGGTCGTCGTAACTGACGGAGTGCCACGATATATATATATATATATATATATATATATATATATATATATACGTATACATACTTGTTAATCCGAGGGGAGGCAATATGAGCTGCAACTAAAGGAACATTACAAAATCCACAGAAAGATCAAAAACATACATATATTCATTTTATATCTACAGAACAGATATAAAGTCCGACGTTTAAAAATATAATAATATATAAATAAATAAGCATCATATAAAATATATAAATATATAAGAATCAGTGTTGCATATATAACACACTGAATTTACGCTTAAAATCATAAAACATTTGATAAAAATTTGTTAAATTAAAAATTTTGGCGTGATAAAACATACATACATATGTGTATGTATTTTTTCTGGAATTTTAATACGACATATTAAAATGACGTACTAAAATTCCAGAAAAAATACATACACACACACAAATGTGTGTGTTTTGTTTGCTTGTTTGTGTGTGTGTATGCGGGTGTGTGTGTGTGTGTGTGTGTGTGTGTGTGTGTGTGTGTGTGTGCGTCTAAAGATGGATACCTACTCGAACATTACTAAGGAATGAAACTGTTTTCAGTATATAATTGACTGGAGTTTAATGCTACTGGTTCCGTTTCGCAGACAGACTAATTTCAATAGACTCTAACCGATTGTGCGTCACACACTCCCTTGGCATTGTCATCGTTATAAATTCAATAAACCAGTCACTAGTACATTGGAAATTCTAAAAACACCGACGCTATTGTTCACGACTTGATCTATAAACCCTAATCGCAGTTATTTCCATTAAGAGATTGCATCTCTGGTATTGTACTCTATATATACGTGTTGCACTTTCTTTCTGTATTCATTGTAAATATTTACAAACAATTAGTGAATCATTTTCTTAATTTACTTTACTTTGGATACGAATGGAAAAGCATCGAGCTAATAATTCCCGAAGGTTATAACAGGTGACTGATATAATACAACCTGATAAAATATAGGTCTTCACTGATGTTAATGATTTAGTAGTTATTTTAATGGTTCTTTTGATTTATGTGAAATTTAATCGTTATTTTAATGGCTCAGTCTGACTGTCTCTGAAATTGATGCGAGAGAGAGAGAGAGAGAGAGAGAGAGAGAGAGAGAGAGAGAGAGGAAGTAATTTGTTTTCAGAGTCCAAATTATGCGCCAATATTTACGAGGCACCTAGAGCAGGAAGCTGGCAGAATATTTAGCAGGCCGGGCAAAATTCCTTTACGGCATTTCGTCCGTCTTTACATTCTGAGTTCAAACTCCACTGAGGTCAATTTCGCATGTCAGTGTCAATGTAGTCGACTTATCAGTTCCCGGAAATTGCTGGCTTTGTGTCAAAATTTGAAACCGGTATTTACAAGGCACCGTAGTGCCAGATGGTAGTCTTATATCATAGTTTTTTTTGTTTTTTTTTTACTTGTTTCAGTCATTTTGACTGCGGCCATGCTGGAGCACCGCCTTTAATCGAGCAACTCGACCCCGGGACTTATTCTTTGTAAGCCCAGTACTTATTATATCGGTCTCTTTTGCCGAACCGGTAAGTGACGGGGACATAAATACACCAGCATCGGTTGTCAAGTGATGTTGGGGGGACAAACACAGACACACACATGCATATATATATATATATATATATATATAATAATAAATATTAGGGAATAAATCCAAATTTACAGGGAAAAAAATCAGATTTAGGATTAAATCCAATTTTATAGTAAAATATTATAAAATATTATTAGAAACAAAACCACTATTTTGCAAACAAACAAGGAAAGACTAATCAATACATAAAATTTTAATAAATAGTCAAAAAAACCGCCACTACAATCGTTTCTTGTCTTGATCGACAATCTTCAGGTGGACTTCCAATATGTCAGTTTCAAATTATGAAGTCATAATTTGAAACTGACATATTGGAAGTCCACCTGAAGATTGTCGATCAAGACAAGAAACGATTGTAGTGGCGGTTTTTTTGACTATTATTAAAATTTTATGTATTGATAAGTCTTTCCTTGTTTGTTTTGCAAAATAGTGGTTTTGTCTCTAATAATATTTTATATATATATATATATAATACATATATACGACATGCTTCTTTCAGTTTCCGTCTACCAAATCCACTCACAAGGCTTTGGTCGGCCCGAGGCTATAGTAGAAGACACTTGCCCAAGGTGCCACGCAGCGGGACTGAACCCGGAACCATGTGGCTGGTAAACAAGCTACTTACCACACAGCCACTCCTGCGCCTTTAGTGCATAAGTCTCTAACACAACGAGAAGAACGACGTACGGCGAACAGGCCTCTAAACTAATTCCTTCTACCAGATTTTACACACAACGATTTAGTTAAACGGAGGTTATGGTAGGAGACACTCAAACTGTCGCATACTAGGATCGAATCGAACCCAAATCTACATTGCTGCAAAACAAACACGCTCACCACAAAACACAATCTGCGTTTTATTATATTTTCCAAATGGAAAAAATCATTTCTGTCAAACTCCTCGCATCCTTCTTATTTTCTTTTTTTCTTTTTGATTTTGAAAAGCAAAGCTAAGAAGCTAATCGAATAAATTCATAAAAGCTATTAATCATCTCCACTGGATTGATATTAGTAGTGTTAGATCGATAGCGAGTTACATTGAGAAGCCTCGATTAAGCTCTTCAGACTCCACTCGTTTAATATGTAATATTAGCACGAATTGACGCCGTGTGCATTGTATCAGGATAACCACCTTTTACGAACAACAGAACGGAATACGGCATGTACAGGTACATACATACATACATGCACACACTCACACACATATATATATATACATATATACATGTATACTTACACACACGTGCATATATATGTATCTAAATTGCAGAACATATATATATATATATTATATATATATATATGTGTGTGTGTGTGTGGTGTGTGTGTGTGTGTAGTGTGTTCATATATATGTGTGTGTGTATATATATATATATGTGTGTATATATATGTATATGTGTATATATTATATATATATATATATATATATATATATATATATACATATATATATACATACATGTGTGTGTGCGTATGCATGTATGTACATATGAATGGATATATGTCTATATATATGTATATATATTTATATGTATATATATATATATATACATATATATATATAGACATATATACATTCATATGTATATACATACATGCATACACACACACATACTCACACACATACACGTACACGCATGTATATATATATATATATATAAGCTGCAATTTATCCGGGTTGTAGAGATGGGAGATGTGCGACTGTGCTGCATCGGCAATCATAGCAACGGTGAGGTGAAAGTTGATGGAGGAGGCTGAAAAAGGCCGAGGTGTTGCGAATAAGGTTAATCTTATTAATCCACTCTCTAACTCCTCCTCTCTATTCAAGTTTTGTCCGATAAAGATTTCATTTTCGACCTCCAAGGATCGATAAAATTACAATGTGTAATATACTGAAAAAATTTTTTTTTCTTCAATCAACAATGAAACAGAGTCAGAAATTGAGTTAAGTGGTGGAGGTGTAGCTATTGTTGTTGGTGATGATGGTTGTGATGATGAAGATAATGGTGTGGTGGTGGTGGTGGTGGTGTTGAGAGTGGAAGGTGGAGGGTTAATTTAGCCAGAAAAATTAATTAAAATTAAACTCATAGAAAAGAGAATCGTAATAATTTTAATGAATAAATGTTGTCAAGAAATTTTAAATTAATTAAAAATTGAACGTGAGTATGTATGTAACAGGGCGGAGTGAGTCTGATGTTCGGCAAGAAATGCATCAACTCAGAACAGGTTTCTGTCGTATTAGGCCTCCTCAGCAAAGCATATTACTACCCGTTGAACAAATAGTGGCCTTATGCCTCATTAGCATAATTAGTATATTAGTATAGTAGGCGCAAGATAGTAAATCTTGGAAACAAATCTTAGCTAGTATAAAGATGTGTAGAATTATGTACAGTATAGTCTGTGAGTGTCACATGAAGGTGTTAAATATGACAGTACACACCTGTATTTCAATCAACGCTACTTCATGCGCTTCTAGTAAATTCATGTGGAATT
>NC_043012.1:41005466-41020466 GCF_006345805.1 Octopus sinensis
GTGTGTGTGTGTGTGTGTATGTCTGTGTATTTGAGTCTGTGTTTGTTCCTCACTACCGCTTGTCAACCGGTATTGGTGTGTTTACGTTTCCGTAAGTTGGCGGTTCGACAAGAGAGATGATAGAATAAGTACTGTGGGCGATTCATTCAAGGTGCCACACAGTATTGAACACGGATCCATGTGATCGCGAAGCAAGTTCCTTACCGCGCAGCCACACCTACGCCTGTATGTCTACACTCTAATTTTGTTTACGAAACTACTTACCTTCTGACAAATGTGTTTATATATGCAATTCCGCATGGAATTTTATCCTATAATATGAATCACACTGACTGAAACACTACCGTAGTTTAATAAAAATGTCGACATTTTAATTTCCAATAATCAAATTATTCAAAAATTAATAATTAAAGATAAATTAACAGTAGACGTTAAAAATCATTTTCTCCTACCTGCAATTCTAATATGTCAAAATGGCGTCTGTAATTCTATAATTTTAATAATTCCGCGAGAATTATTAAACAATTACATTCCAATGGTTTAAGTGTGGCTGCATGGTTAAGAAGCTCGTATCGCAACACAGTGGTTTCGGGTTCAATAGTGCTACTGCAGCATACCTTGGGCATGTGCCTTCAACTATAACACTGGCTGACTAAAGCCTTGTGAGTGGATCTGGTAGATGGAAACTGAAAGAAGCCTACTGCGTGTGTACGTGTGCGTGCGTGTGTGTGTGTGTGTGAGCGTTTGTCCACACCATTTGCTTGACAATTTGTGTTGGTTTGTTTACGCAACAAAGACCGACAAAGTAAGTACCAAACTTACTAAAAAATGTGCTGGGGTTGATTTCTTTGATTAAAGTCATTTCAAGGCTGTCTTCCAGCATGGCCGTAGCCCAGGACTGAAACAAGCAAAAGATGGAGATGAAAGATCCTGTAAAAACCTTAAAATGTAATACGTCATTAGTAAAGCCGACATCGGTTCATATGTAGGACCTCCATTAATGATCAGGTCAGCACTGCTTCATTATCTGATGATTGTACTGCCATATTGGTTTCAAATTTTGCCGCAAGGGCAGCAATTTCATGGAGGGGGTACGTCGATTATATTGACCCCAGTGTTTAACTGTTACTTATTTTATCGAACCCGAAGTGATGAAAGACAAAGTCGACCTCGGTGGAATTTGAACTCAGAACGTAAAGACAGATGAAATACCGCCGACCACTTTTTACCCACCGTGTCAACGATTCTGCCAGCTTACCACCTTGAGGTATTGCCATTACTAATGTGATGCCATGAAATCTGGCATAAGTCTTGTCAGCTGATGAAACCGGAAATAACTACAAGTATGAGGAAGATTGCATGTTAAATATATTTCCTTAGTGAATCTTACACAACGAATGGTGAAGGATAACATTGTTCGGTTAAAGGTTTTATACAAACCAATCATTACTTTGCTGAATTGGTTTCTTTATTGATGGCGTCGGTGGCAGCAAAGCGCAAGACAAACAGTTGAAGAATCTTCGGTTATAAAAAGCCCTAAAGAACCGGTTTTTTCTTGTCTGTCTTTGCTGTTTGCACTCTTCATTGATTTACATCGACGAAATACGCATGCATACATAATATCCATCCATCGATCTATCTATCTATCTATCTATCTATCTATCTATCTATCTATCTATCTATCTATCTATCTATCTATCTATCTATCTATCTATCTACCTACCTACCTACCTACCTACCTACCTACCTACCTACCTACCTGTCTGTCTGTCTGTTTGTCTGTCTGTCTGTCTGTCTGTCCATCCGTCCGTCCGCCCGTCCGTCCGTCCATCCGTCCGTCCGTCCGTCTG
The DNA here is from genome assembly GCF_006345805.1 of Octopus sinensis. Lineage (NCBI taxonomy): Eukaryota > Metazoa > Mollusca > Cephalopoda > Octopoda > Octopodidae > Octopus > Octopus sinensis. Next base: position 41,007,317 of record NC_043012.1, read on the forward strand.
TCTGTCTGTCTGTCTGTGGTCTGTATTGGGGCAAGTCCCGTGCTTTCTGTTCGAAAAGTTGGGCTCTTACTTTCTCCTGCCGTTAACTATATTACTGGAACTTGACGTTGAGTGAATACTGGATTGGTTTCTCGTTGCCGTCTCCGGGTATAATATACACACTTAGCATTAATATACACGAAACTCTGAGTAATGTAATTCGAGAGTGATTCCATATTTTGTTAACAATATTCATCTCGCTTTTCAAATAAAGAATGCTGAGCTTAGGTTTTGTGACACCTGCTCAAGCACAAACACACATCTGCATATACATATACATACACATATACACACGTTCACACAAACACACACTCATAAACACAGACACATATACAAGCACAAACATAATCTTGGCACGTGCATGTATATATAAGTAAATATGTGTAATTAAATTTCATAATAACTTTTTAAATTATTATTTTAATATCGGATCATTATTAAAAATCATCAATATTATCTATATACTAGATGGTGCTCCAGCATGGCCGCAGTCAAATTATTGAAACAGGTAAAAGAGAAAAAGAATTCATATGATACTAAGTATATGTTCTTTGACACAAATAATATTGTATGATTCAGCGTGATAAAACTGCCCTTTGGAATACAGGTACAAGAGAAACAGAAAGTTGTAGTGAAAGAGTATAGCTGGGTTCGCCACCACCCACTGTCGGAGCCTTGTGGAGCTGTAGGTGTTTTCGCTCAATAAACACTCACAACGGCCGGTATGGTAATCGAAACCGCGATCCTACGACTGCAGGTCCGCTGCTTTAAGCACTGGTCCATTGCGCCTCCACATAGATATTAGTATATATTTGTGTTATATATTAAAAGGATTAAGCAAATAAAAAATTAACATTATAAAATAGCAAAGCTTTTTTTTTTATGCTAATTTTACTTTGAAAACTAAAATAATCTTCCTACTGATTGAGAGAATTTTAAAATTGATTGACACGGAATCGCAACACAAAACCGCTTTTCACCATTAAATATTTCACGTCGTCGCTGTTTCGTCTTTCATCTGGTTCTTATTCATCAGTGTTCACATAAATCAATTAAAAATCTTTGATCATCTCTCTTACTAATGGATTAGACAGTAAATACGTGTACACTTAGCTCCTACCTGTCAGTATGAACACCTGTGTGCGCAAAGATTATTTAAGTAGCAGCAGCAATGCTACCTCTGTCAATATTTCTGATGAACATCTGGATTTGGCATTGATTATTCTGTTCACAGCCTGTAGATGAAGAAGTGACACGGTTTCAGTCCCACGTCAAGTTTTCGATTTAACGTCTATCACTAAAATAATTCAGATTATTTTTAGGTTTTAAAAATACATGAGGATTCGAATAATATTTCAGTCCAGAGATCCTGGTAACATCCTCCATTTCTTCTCTACATTCTCCAGGCTCATCTTCAATATTGGTACCCATTATGGACGTCCTATACTAAACAAAACATTTTGTGAAATGTAGTACTCAGATTTCGATCATCAATAGATAAATAAATAAATATATAAATAAATAAATAAATGGCATGAAAAACCTCGACAATTGGATTTGACTCAAAAAAGCTCAAACTTCATTCTCTCTTACGTTATTGTGAATGCTGGATTAATTGTACAGCGGAAAATATGCCAGTGTCCAAGCGATGCTAATATGAAGTTAAAAAGTTACCCGACGCTCGATCCCATATCCAAACGTTCTCTACGGAATCAATTGCATCCTATACTAAAGATTGCGAGCCAACTGTTTTTTCACCTCAGTCAGTCCTGTTCCATTCAAAATTATTCCGAGAGAAATCAATGAGAACGAATACATACTGTTTAAACGTTGCGTGGCGGGTGAAACCTGGTGTTAAAGCTCAATATTTATATACGTCAGAGTAAAGCATTCGACGATTGCAGAGTATAATATGAAATTAAATACAGGACAAAGGAACAACAAATTATGTAACGAACTCAGTTGTTTCTGCAATAAGAGGCAATGCATTCATAGTTGCATGTTTGTACGTCACCCGGCAACGGAAACAGCTGTAAGCTAATGCAATTCATCGCCTAATTTCATATTATTTATTTAATTTTCTATCTATCTATCTATCTATCTATCTATCTATCTATCTATCTATCTAACTATCTATCTATCTATCTATCTATCTATCTATCTATCTATCTATCTGTCTGTCTGTCTGTCTGTCTGCCTGCCTGTCTCTCTATCTGTCTGTCCGTCTGTCCGTCTTTCTATCCGTCCGTCTGTTTATCTATCTATCTATCTATCTATCTATCTATCTATCTATCTGTCTGTCTGTCTGTCTGTCTGTCTGTCTGTCTGTCTATATATATATCTGTCTGTATGCCTGTCTGTCTGTCTGGCCTTGCGTTCGTCTATCTGTCAGTCTCTCTGTCTCTCATCAGTCTATCTATCTATATGCATGTATGTGTAAGTTTGTATGTGTGTGTGCGTATGTGTGTATGCAAATGTGTGTGTATGTTTGTATGTATGTGTATATATGTGTGTGTGCTTGTGTGCGTGTGTGTAACGGAACAAAAGCATAAACGGGTAGTCGATAGGTACCCAGTTTACAGCGTGTTGATAGTTCTGTAACTTGTTGAAAAGAAATGCGGATTTACATAAACGACTCTACAGAAGAAGTCAGGGAAGATTCTGGTATGTGAAAAGTTCATAGCAGTTCAGATATGGACAGGTAAGTTCCAGAAGGAGTCAAAGGTCCATAGTCTCGTAGTATTATTTTCCATTTTCCCGGGAATGAAATTTCTCTTTACATATTGGAAGAAAAAAGCAAAATGTGTTGCATAGAAATTTTTGTAATAAAGAAAGAAATCAAACTTGGAGTGTGTGTGTGTGTGAGTGTGTGTGTGTGTGTGTGTGTGTGTGTGAGAGAGAGAGAGAGAGAGAGAGGGGAGTGAGAGGGAGAGAGAGAGAGAACATTGCACACAATAAATGAGGTAGACATGGAATGGAAAAAAATCGTATAACTAAAAGCACGTTGAAAAGGCATCTTATACCGAATATTTAAATTTGTGAACTTCGTAAATATTTCTTCCCGTAATTTCTCGTAGTTGTTTACAAATAACGAATCAAAACTTGAAATGAAAACATTAAAATTAGACGCTGACAGATTTCGCCGTTTTTACGTCAATACCTGAAGTTGACATTCAGAAACCTTTTTAAAAGATGTGAATCATAAATATAAAGAAATGTCTTTTTATTTTAATAAAAAATTCGAATGAAGAGCTTATGATGTGTCCGAGGAGGAATTATTCATGCATCACAAGTATGAAAGCAATTAGTGAAACCTTTTTCGCGTGAAAAGTGAATACACACACATCTCTATTTAATATATTATTAGATTAGATTAGATTATATATGTAGTATATATGGAGGCACGTGGCTTAGTGGTTTTGATGTCAGCACCATGATCGTAAGATTGTGGTTTCGATTCCTGGACCGAGCGAAACACTTCATTTCAGGTTGCTCCAGTCCACTCAGCTGGCAAAAATTAGTAACGCTGCGATGGACTGGCGTCCCGTCCAGCTGGGGAACACATACGCCAAAGAAACCGGGAAACTGGTCGCATGAGCCTGGCTAGGCGTTAAAAGGGCGCATTTATTTATATTATTATTTATACAGTATATATTATTAAATATGTATTATTATTATTATTAGATAGGCGCAGGAGTGGTTGTGTGGTAAGTAGCTTGCTAACTAGCCACATGATTCCGGGTTCAGTCCCACTGCGGGGGCAAGTGTCTTCTGCTATAGCCCTGGGCAGACCAATGCTTTGTGAGTGGATTTGGTAGACGGAAACTGAAAGAAGCCTGTCGTATATATGTATATATATATATATATATATATATATATGTGTTGTTGTGTCTGTGTGTCTGTGTTTGTCCTCCTAGCATTGCTTGACAACCGATGCTGGTGTGTTTACGTCCCCGTCACTTAGCGTTTCGGCAAAAGAGACCGATAGAATAAGTACTGGGCTTACAAAGAATAAGTCCCGGGGTCGATTTGCTCGACTAAAGGCGGTGCTCCAGCATGGCCGCAGTCAAATGACTGAAACAAGTAAAAGAGTAAAAGAGATATATTGTACAATATAGTATGTCATATATATTATAGAAGCCTATTTGAAATTAAGGAAACGCGTCGTAAGTAAAATATGCAACGTACTAAAATTTATTGTGTCAAAATATTGTTACATTGTGAGAATCTGTGCTGAGCAACAGAAGACAAAACTAAAAGATTGTTAATCATTTAACCCGAATATATTAAGTTGAAAATAGATTTACGTATTCATGAATATTTACATGTTCAGAATTTTAAAATTAATTCTTCAAATCTAGTAGGATAAAAATAATTATCAAGTATTTATCTATAAAACAAATGCAATTAGAAAGTTAGTCAATTTTACACCATAAATGCAAGCAGGAGTTTTGAATGGTATTTCCGGGAGAGAAAAATCGTTTACGGATAAATATTCACAGAAGGTAGTTTTATTCGTAAATTTCAGGAAGTAAGCGGATATTACACTGAACACATCAAAGTTGATTATTTTAACCGATAAAAAATAATGTTTTGAATAAATTTTACATAAAAGTTACCAAAGTAAAATTCGTCATATCACGTGGGAGAATCTATGTTGCTTCTTAACATCTATTTTTGGTCTCGAAAAAATCGCATGGCGTACTTAAATGCTTTGAAACACCAGACAAAAGGGAGGGAGAGAGGGAGAGAGCGAGAGAGGGAGAGAGAGAAAGAGAGAGAGAGAGAAAGAGAGAGAGAGGGAGAGAGGGAGAGAGGGAGAGAGAGAGAGGAAGAGAGAGAGAGAGAGAAAGAAAGAGAGAGAAAGAGAGAGAGAGAGAGAGAAAGAGAGAGAGAGAGAGAGAAAGAGAGAGAGAAGAAGAGAGAGAGGGAGAGAAAGAGGGAGAGAAAGAGAGAGAGAGAGAGAGAGAGAGAGTTTGTCGATCTCATTATACACTCTGTCATTCTTTCACTAATGAACCGTGTTTGCAGAATGGTTAACCAAATGTTTCTACAGAGGCCATAATGTCAAAGAACTCGTCAGTTGGAATCAATTAACACCTATTTGTATCACTTGCCAGGTATACACATTTATTTAGCTGCAGCTAATTGCGTTCGATTTCATATTGGCAGGAAGTTGTGAGAAAGTCTTCAATGTACCTGCTGTCATCACCGCTTGATCTTTTACTAATTAGTAGCATAATATATGATATACCCTGTTAAGTGTACGGGTAGTTACGTATGTATGTTTATTGGTAAGTAGGTGTGTACGTATGCTTGCATTGACGTAAGTGTTTATGCATGTATGTATCTATCCATCCATCCATCCATCCATCTATCTATCTATCTATCTATCTATCTATCTATCTATCTATCTATCTATGTATCTGTCTGTCTGTCTGTCTGCCTGTCTGTCCGTACGTCTATCTATCTATCTATCTATCCATCTATCCATCTATCTATCTCAAAAAATATACATACATACACACACACACACATATATACACACATACAACACACACACACACACACATACATACATATATATATATATATATATATAATATATATATATATATATATACAGCAGGCTTCTTTTAGTTTCTGTCTACCAAGTCTAATCGCAAAGATTTGATCGGGCTGAGGATAAAGGATAAGATACTTGCCCAATGTGACATGCAGTAAAACGGAACCGGAACCCACGTTGTTGGAAGCAAACTTCTTACCACACAGTCATATACATATATGTGTGCATGTGTGTGTATGTGTGTGTATGTATAAACATGCACACATGCGCGTGCACGCACGTACAAAACACAACCACACGCACGCACACACACACACACACACACACACAACACAAACACACATACAAATGGGCCAAACAAGTATTGCTGGGTCGGACATCCCCTAAATTAGCCGCCAAAACACGTTGAAATCTTTTCCTCCTGTGTTAATATGTCAGATTAGATATGTGCTTCGTTTTTCTGCGCACAAGAAAAAGGTGTGATTGTCATGGGCGGAATACATTTCATCCCAAGTCTGCTAAATCATGGTTGACGTGGCGTGAAACAAGCCCTGAATATTTAACATAGTCTGTTTAATTAAATAAGCTCACCTAAATCGCAAGGGCATTCTTTTCTCGCCGATATCGTTAATAGAGTTTTCAAACGCTGACGTCAAGACAAAATTGGGACGATTTAATGAGTTTTGTATTTTTCTTCCTTTATTACTGTTGCTACAGTATCAATTGATCTTGCTCGCAAAATCGATGACGGTTATGGCTGAATCGTTAGAGCGTCGGGGAAAATGTCTTCTCCGTATTTGTCTCAATGTGTCGCCGTTTGTGTTGAAATGCAGTCATGGTTAACTTTGTCATTTTATCATTATACGGGGTCGATAAGTAAAGTAGCACTCATATACTGGGTGCTGATATTCTTAAATTAGAAATTATAATTAATTCTCACCACTGACATTTTCTCAGCGGCCAGATTTGTTACGACTGAAGTTGGAAATATTCTCCATTCGTGATATTTCTGCCCTTTAACACTATTGTCTTTGGTTAAGCATATCCCATTAACCTGGTAGCAAAAGTTATCAGCAAAAAGGGGACCGATTAAAGTGACGACGAATTGTTGATTCGGGGTTAGAATTCAGGGCAGCAGTTAAATAAATATTTTAGAACAGTATTATAGAAACGCTTTCGGTTGGTCAGAGAATCACATAGAGTATGATTGTATTACAGCCATGGTGAGAAGTTTGGAGAGTCGGTGGGGAGAAAGAAGTATAGTTGAAGTAATCAGGGCCTGATTTTGATTGTGATGTAACAAAAGAGGGGCGAAGTAGGTCTATGGAGGTAGATATGAGAAGTCCTTTGGGTAACTACAATTGGTTGCGAGAAAAAGTAGTTATTGCATGATGGAGATGAATTATGGTAATTGAAGGAAGTGGAGAAAGTAGGTTGGAGAGAATAGTTTTTATAGTAAAGTGTGTAGCCCTTGGCGAACCTCACTTAGAAGAATAGGGAGAACCTTTTTTATAGCAGTACGTGCACCAGGCCACTACAAAGCCATCTTTGTCAGTCGTCTTACTTGTACTGCACTTTCAGTTATAAGGAAATGTCATGACAACACAAAATCGGAGCCAGTACAATGTAACTTTCAATGAATGTTTAAGTATAAGGAAGACAAAAAATGAACATAAGAAAACAAATAAATAAAACTTAAATTCTTATTTTTAAAATTTAAAGGTAAAAGAAAGACATAACAAATAATTAATCTTGACATGAATCTGCAAAATGCAAAATGTTTGGGTAAAAATGAGAAAAGAAATGAAGAAAACGGATAAAGGAATTAAGAGAAAGTTTTACGAAATATAAAGAAAATGGAAGAAAAGAATTAATCAAAATGCTTTGAACGAAGAAACACTTTAAATATTGCAATAAAAATTTTAACAATTACAGTGACGTCAACGTTTCACTGTTTATTTCAATTTGTTTTTTCTTATTTATCTTTTATAATGTACAACATGAATTTATAAAAAGATAAAACTTTAAACTTTCTTTTTATTCTAAATCACAACTGCTGATTCGGATCTATAGAGAGAAGTGATATGGAGAGACAGAAAAGAAAAAAAAGACCAATTTGCTAAAAAGGGCCTCGAAAAGTATACATAGAGAAAAAATAATCAATTATGACAAAAGACTTGCATCTAAGACTGAGAAAGGAGACGGAAGAATGTATATTTTCTAAGAACAGCACAGAATATATTCTTCGCTATAATTGGAAAGTAGTATTCAAGCAGATTGTAATTGTTTTTATTCCTCGTCACCATTCTTAGAAATGTTAAAGGAAAAAGAAAATGGTAAACATGAAAGTGTAATGAGAAGAGCCTAATATTAGGTTAGGAGAAAAAAAAATAATTGTACCATAAACGAGATTCAGCAAAGAAATATAGCACGTGATTACACAGTTAAATAAGTGCAAAATCTGTAGGCAAATATATGGTGGAATGTTATTTTGATATAAAGAGCAAATGAAATAACAACAGAATCTGTATTAAATTGGTAGTCGGAGACAAATTCTGAATAATTTCTTTTTATCACTTTTAGATGCAGAAACAAAATGGCGGTGCTTTTTCTATGTGTTACATTTTGGAATAACTACTGTACTTTAGTTGTTTTAAATTTTTTATTACACACGCAACTAGTTTTTTCAGCAATGCGCCATTTTCTCACTGCTGTCTCCGTTCCCTTCTTTCATATCGTATGCTGTTTGGTATAAATAGAACAATATTTCCAATTAAGATGATTTCTTTACAGAATATAAAGGAATAGGCATGACCCTTTAATAGGGAGATATTTACTCTAATTTGTTTCAGTCACAGGTCTGCGGCCGTACTGGGGCAATAGCTCGAACAGTTGTCGCTGATCACATCAACGCAGATTCTTACTTTTATAAAGTCTGGTATCTATTTTAGCGATCTTTGCTCTTTTAGTTGTTCCACACGTTTACGGGACATAAATAGAAACCATTTTTTGAAGCGGTCTTAACTCAACAACGGGCATGAACGCAAACACCCACACAGTCGGACACACAGACTCACAGATCTGTTCTAATTGCTCTGCGTTACCTCTGGATATCCTTGTTGCTTATTTTGATTATAAATATATATACACACTCACACACACACACACTCACACACACACACACACACACACACACACCACACACACACATATATATATATATATATATATAAATATATATACATACGCATGTGTGTGTATGTGTGTGAGTGTATATATATATATATATATATATATATATATATATATGGTGCAAAAACATTTAAAAAACACGAAGACGAGGTAGTTAAATAAACAGGTTTACGCCCAGAAAAAATATTTAGGGAAGTGTTTTACAGACTCTTCTAGAGAAAGAATAGAAAAAAAAAAACTAAAGAGAGAAAAGTACAAAAATGCCTCAGTTAGACAGTTATCGCATGCTGAAATGACCGGAAGAGCAGGTCGCTAGTGGCGTGAATGATAAGGGAGACAACTATGAGATTTGAATCGGTAAGAGTGGCATGGGGGAAAATTGTGAACCTGGAATATCTGTATGTGTGTATGAACAAGCGAGTAGTATTTATGAAGCTAATGTGTGCGTGTATATATCAAGTACGAGGGTAGATTTTTATCCAGGGTTACCTCTTTCGAGATGAGCAATCGATACATAAAATTAGTTGTCGATGGCCATGGGGAAATATGTGAAAGATGTTTTCATTCTCAAAATTCTCTAAAGACATTTTGAGTTTCTTTGGTAATTTTTATCAACATTTTTAGAACTCAACTGATTTGGTCCAGGAGAATGAAATGTGCGAATGATCCTGCACATAACCCATGTGCTCGCCAGATAACGCAAGTAAAAAGAGTATAAGTAGAATGCAGAAAATACAGAGAGAGAAGCAGATAAAAGGAAGAATTGCTAGAGTGAGTTGGATAGGGAAGTAGTTCCTGGTGAGGGGGGGGGTAACTGCTTGTGACGGGGTGTATATGGGTGTGAGACGGAAGACTGATTGGTTGCCATAGAAAGATGATTGAAACAATGTCACTCGAGTATTTTTAACTCAACTACTGTAACTTCTAGAAAACTGAAGTGTGATCAACTTTAATAAATCTTCAGTTATTTTACGCCCCCGGATATTAAATCGTTTTTCTTCTAATATAATAAATACATAGTGGATTAACAAGATAATTTTAGAAATTTATTGAGGAAAAACGTTAAATGATTTTACGCATAAAGAGAGTATTATTTTATAAGAAAACAGATTAGTTATTTAAAGATTAAAATCAATGTACTCCAGCAATTTCTCTTATTTTGTTTTAAAACTTATACATATTTAATGCACACATTTTCCCCGTTTCTTAAATACAACTTTCAATATTGAATCCTGCTTTAATGGAAAAGCAAAGAAGAGAAACAGTTATTGGTATCTTTTAAAAATCTTTGACAGCAAATCACGGACAGTTATGATGTTATTTGACGTCTCCACACGATGATATTCACTTTAAGTTAGATTTAGAAAACAACCTCTGTATGAAGCAGCTTTTGTTTAGTTGCTGGTTGTCTGCAGGAAGAGTTAAGGCCCCTGACAGTTGCAGGCCGGTCTTAGTGAGTCAAATTGACATCAATAATGTTCTTCGTGAACATTCATAAGTCAACAGTTGCAGAAAAAAAACACGAACAGGAAGAGAACTTCAGAGAGAAGATACTTTGGGCAAAATGAGCTGGATTCAATGATTATTACAGAGCCCAAGGGTTGAACGCAACAAAGGGATTGAGACGGAGAGGCATTTATATGAGACAAGAATGCTTAAATGGTGGGGACTTCAAGGAGTAGAAGCCATTATAGTAGTAATAGAATAGTCAGAGAGAGGGGACACAACATGCACGTGGGCCAATAGGTGGTGTGTATCTGTAACTGATGGTATGCCAGTCAGCCAAGTGGCCCTTTACTGGATATAGTCTTGGAATGAATGAAGAAAATGGTAGCAACAGTAGCCCTGTGTCTGATGTGAGAATACTGGGGAGGAAATTAATGGCTGAAGTAACTACTGTCCCTGAATAGAAGAGTCAGTCGTATGAATGAACTCGTAGTTATGTAATAAATGAAAATGTGACAGTGTCCTTCAAGCGTTAACACCATCTCCTTCAGTATTCACTCTTTATACATCAGCAAAATGGCGTCTCTCTTGCGATGGTGAAATGTTAGACGATTGAAGATAAAAAGTCTATGAAGGTTTGGAAAGAGTTTTATCTGCGAAAATAAGAATGCAAAATTATTTTGTTCAAGTGTACGACATATTCTTCAGCAGAATAGGAATTTAAGACGTAATAATGGCCAATAATTAAATTTGTTATCCATTGATCAAACCTATATGTGTATACATAGGGTTGCATCGTGATTTAGTCTTCTTAGCTCCCTATTACTGCCGACGACACCCTCACTCTCAATATTGTCATCCGGGAGTGAGAATATGTGGATATATGCAAAACAAAACAAGAGCTAGGTGTCCTTGAATTACTACTACTACTACTACTACTACTACTACCATCACTACTACTACTACTACTACTACTACTACTACTACTACTACTACTTATTGTCGTAACAATATTCAGGCACAAGGCCTGAAATTTGTGGGGAGGGGCAAGTCGATTTCATCGACCTCGGTGCTCAGCTGTTACTTATTTCCTCAACCCCGAACGGGAGAAAGGCAGAGTCGACCTCGGCGTAATTTGAACTGAGAATGGTATAAAACCTGACAAAATGCCGCCAAGCATTTTCTCTGAGCGTGCTTATGATTCCTCCAGGTTTCCGTTTTCATAATAATAATAATAATAATAATAATAATAATAATGATAATAATAATAATAATAATAATAATAATATAATAATAATAATAATAATAATAATAATAATAATAACAACAACAATATTAATAAAAATAATAATAATAATAATAATAATAATAATAATAATAATAATAATAATAATAATAATAATAATACTAATAATAATAATAATAATGATAATAATAATAGTACCTCTTCTGCTAGGTCATTTGGTTTTTTATTTCATTAACACTAGCTTTACTCTATTATTCTATTTAATAATTATTTCCTTTTTGTTGTTAAATGTCAAGACACTTGACACACGAACTTTTCTTCTCCAATACCGTCTTCTTTTTACCTTCCATAGAATGTTCCAGAAATGTAATATTAATTTACTAATACTCCAGAGATTTCCTTTTCCAACTTGCAGTTTGAACATTAACGTTTACCAAAATAAAAATAAAAAGGAAATATAAAAAGAAAACTAAACTAAATGAAAATAACAAATAAATAAAAATAAGCGAAAATTAATTAATTATCGAGAAACACTTCAAAGCCGTAATCAATGGTAATTTTAGGAGATGTTTCAAGAATATTCTGTTATGTAATGATACATCAAAGGTTTTTAGCGATTAATCAAAGACAATTTTTCCTTCATTCTCCGCAAGCTCTCAATAGAATTTTCATCTTCTTTTAACTGATTTGCGTCTGACATACAATATTCTTCAATGCTAATAATAGCAGGGGTCTCTGATCTTCACGTGAATACTGTAGCTATTGGTGTTTATAACCTTATCCGTCCTTAAAGGGCAAGAGGGTCTTAGATGATGCATTCGAAATTTTCAGCCGTTGTCTCTTGTTTACGGCGCACAGAAAACACTTTTTATTCCAAGTTTAATGCACGAACATTAGAGAACGGGCTGCGACAACCAAAAAGGTATTTTGAAAAAGGTTCTCCTTAAAACACGCTTGTTGTTTGTATAGAGGGATCTCGGAAAGAAATAGAAATTTCACCGGTTTTAGAAAATCCAGTTTTCTTCAACAAAGTGACATATTAGTAATAACCTAAAGGATTGAAATGGCGCTAAACGTTGCCCTTTTTATTAGAACTCAGTCAAACATTTAAAGTAAGACTAATTAAATTTCATTGATTAGACATCAAACATTGTTTAGATAGATACATTCTATTTTAAACAGAAACCAAACATCTTGTGATAAAGGTTTGAAACCTAGAATAAAACCAAAAATATAATGCTTTCCATATGAAGAACAACGACGCGATACACGAGAATATATGAGGGGCCTGGAAGTGACGTGATGAGGATTGTTGCTAATATCTTAAATGCATTAACGGAAGAAATTATGCTTTACGTATATTCAACAAGCAGGCGCATTTCCAGCAGACTTCTGCTCACAGTATGATGGATATTGAACCTATATATATTTAGTTGGTGTCTTTTAAAAAGAGATTATATTTAATCAACATTTGGAATCGTAATCCGATTAAATGTAATTCACCTTCGTTTTAATTCGGAAGAGTGTTTTTATTTTTAATCTGTCGCAGTTGTAAAAATAACTAAAACCTTCCAAAGTTTTATTAGCGATCGCTGAAGGAATGCATGCTCTGCATACTTAATATCTACCTCAAGTTAAAGGCAATTAGATTTATTGAACAA
>NC_043012.1:41025466-41030466 GCF_006345805.1 Octopus sinensis
ACGAAACAATTTCCAGCTTTAAGGTCCATAAATGTTGCCAGGGTGATCCTGGGAATAGTGATAATTAAGGAGTAACAACTCTCTATTGTCTTACACACTAAACTCCTGAACAGAGGCCGCAGCATTGGATGCAGTTTAATATCTTGTCCAGGACGTCCAACTATCTTAAAAATGGCGCTTTGAATGTCTGCGGCAGAGGAGCTGCTACATACATCACTATCCCCCTCCCCCTCTCTGTCATTCTGCATACATACATACATATAGATCTAGACTGTTTCATGGTCTCTCTACCCTCATTCTCCTCTCTCTCTCTCTCCTCGCTTCCACACGAATATATATATATATATATATATATATATATATATATATATATATATATATACATGGAATATTTTCTGCTCTTCGTATGATTTCAACGACGAACACGGTACTAGACAGTTAATATTCACTTAACTTACACTAAACGTTTCAATTTGGTTCGGTTCAATAAACACAATTTTATAGGAAAAGAAAGGAAAGAATGACTCCCCTTGAGATTAACAGACATTTATTGCTATTTGTCTCTCAGACACACACAACGCACAAACACACACCTACACACACGTATATATATATATATATATGAATATATATATTTCTCACTTGGACGGTACATTTTGATAATAAATTGCACTGTTTCGTAATCTGAGAATACTCAGGAAATCACAATTGAATTGTATAATATACAACTAGCCCGAAGCTGCCAAGTTTCAAATAGAAAAATACAACAATCATAATAGAGTGATATCATGTGCCTATTCGTATCACCATTATATATACGGAGTAGGCTATGCACATTAGAAGTGACACAAACGCATTTATTAGTGCTTACAATGTCAAAAGACGTCGCCGTACATTTTTATAACGTTTATTCATCATTACGTACATTTTCGTTTCAAATTTCTTTACAACGCCTACATTGTTGGGGAAGGGATTAAGTCGAGTACATCTACCCCGGTGCTTAACTGGTCATTATTTTATCGACCCCGGAAAGATGAAAGGGAATGCCAATCTCAGCGGAATTTGAACTCAGGACTTGAAGACTAGCGAAATGCTCAGCGTGCTAACGATTCTGCCAACTCACCGCCTTAATAATAATGGTTTTAAATGTTGACACAAAGAGTAGATCGACCCCAGTACGCAACTGGTACTGAATTTATCGACCCCGAAAGGATGCCAGGCTGAGTCGACCTCAGTGGAATGGAATTTGAACCCAGAACTTAAAGCAGACGAAATGCCGTTAATCATTTTGTCCGGCGTGTTAACTATTCCAGTTTCAAATCCGCTGAGATCAATTTTGCTTTTCATCTCTCCGTTGGAGTAAAAGTGAAATACTATTCTTTTCTACTCTAGGCACAACGCTAGAAATTTTTCGGGAGGGGTCCAGTCGATTAGATCAATCCCAGTACGCAACTGGTACTTAATTTATCGACCCCGAAAGGATGAAAGGTAAAGTCGACCTCAGCGGAATTTCAACTCAAAACGTAAAGACAGACGAAATAACCCGGCGTGCTAATGTTTCTTATTCCTTTACTACCCACAAGGGGCTACACGCAGAGGGGACAAATAGGGACAGGCAAACGGATTAAGTCGAGTATATCGACCCAAGTGCGTAACTATTATTTATTTAATCGACCCCGAAAGGATGAAAGGCAAAGTCGACCTCGGCGGAATTTGAACTCAGCAGTCCGCCCGGCGTGCTAATGTTTCTGCCAGCTCACCGTCCTCTCTTACGTACGTATTGAAGGTTTACATAACTATGTTGATAGATTAAGTCTGTGGGTGTTGAAACGGATAATTCTTAAGATTCTAACCAAGAATTCCAGTCTTTCTATATTTCTCTTTTTTTTTATCGTATTTGTTATTTTTCGCTGTCTGTAAGTCTGAAAAGTCTCACGCAGCTAAAAGATAAATTATGTTCTAGAATGTCTTTCTTGCTTCACTTCCTGTTGCAGCAACACTTTTTTTTTTTTACAGAAACCGGTGTGTATTTGTAATTTTTGATACTCATGATATATAAGGTTTTCTGAAATTCAATAACATCCAATTCAGTTCTTTGTCATTGTGCATCATACACACACACAGACACACGCGCACACACACATACATACACACATACGCACATAAGCACACACAGACGCAAACACACAGACACACACGCGCACATACAGATACACACACAGATACACACAGACACAAAAACACAAACACATACACATACACACGTGCACAAACACACACACATACACACACACACAAAATCACACACACACATATTGACACACGCATACAGATACGCAGACACGGACAGGCACAAACGTGTCTATTTACATACATATATACATACAGACACACAAATATATATATGCATATGCATACACACACGCATATATATGTGTACATACACACACACACACACACATGTTTATTCACAGAATATTTTCACAGTGACATTAAATGTATTTCACTTTTATTAAACAATATTGTGTATGATTTCATCAGAAAGATTTATTCATAAAAAAAAACTTTGCGTTGGTGCATTTGAAATCTCTCTCTCTCTCTCTCTATCTCTATCTATCTATCTATCTATCTATCTATCTATCTATCTATCTATCTATCTATCTCTCTGCCTGTCTATGTAGGTATGTATGTGCATGCGTATGTTTATATTATATATATATATATTATATATATATATATATGTATGTATACATCCATGTATGTATATGTATGTGTGTGAGTCTGTGCATGTTTCTATATATTTATGAGTGGGTATATATATATATATGTATATATATATATCTGTAGATACATATGTTATATATATATATGTGTGTGTGTGTGTGTGTGTGTGTGTGTGTGTGTGTGTGTGTGTGTGTGCGTGTCTTTGTGTGTGTGCGAATGCGTGTACGAAGCAGAGCATGAATGTCGTCTGTTCCACACGGCATGTAAGGTATACTTTTAATTAAGTCTGCAGTTTTAGACTGAAACTAACAAATAAAACGTATGTTCTTTATTATATTTCATTTCATCCCGAATGAATAGGTACTAATGAAGATATTTATGGCTAATTATTTCACTAGCACTGTGAAATTGTGAGACGAAGCGATGACGGCAAAAAACCGAATGAGAAACAAAATAGAAAATTTAAAATCACACGAAGGAAGGGCAGTAAAACGTTGAGAGGAAAAGGGAATGTGATTGTTAGAAAGGAGAAAGAATGCGATCGAGTGCGGAATATGGAATGATAGAGAAAGAAATAGAGAAGAAGAGAGAGAATGTGAGTGAGAGAGAGAGATGAGAGAGAGAGAGAGAGAGAGAGGAGAGAGAAGGTAAGAAAGGAAAATGGAGAAAAGGATGAATTGTGTTCGAGATTGAGAAAAAATGGCGTTTGTTGAGTAGAAAAGTAGAAAGGCGAGAGGCAAGTAGATCAACACAATTAGTTTAGTGGGTTAGAGTGAAGAATGGAGGATGATTGTAACATTATTTTACACTATGTAGGAAGTGAAGGAGATAGAATGAAATTGTATTGAACTGTGAATGTGTGTGTGTGTGAGTGCTGTAGTTCGATATCAATAAATTTGACAGATGAAAAATAAGCCTTAAAAGAATTGAGTCTTGACAAAATGCCAGTGAATATAGAGAATTCATGAAATGCTTCAGTTTCTTTATTCCTTTTGTAAGTAGCTGTGTGGATATGAACAATCGTTTTCCAATCGCTTGGTTTCTGGTTCGATCCCAACTGCACGGCGAGACGTCGGGCGAAATGCTTAGCGGTATTTCGGCTGCCGTTACGTTGTGAGTTCAAATTCCGCCGAGTCGACTTTGCCTTTCATCCTTTCGGGGTCGATAAATTAAGTACCAGTTACGCACTGGGGTCGATGTAATCGACTTAATACCTATATCTGTCCTTGTTTGTCCCCTCTGTGTTTAGCCCCTTGTGAGTAATAAAGAAATAGGTATTTCGTCTGCCTATACGTTCAGAGTTCAAATTCCGCCGAGGTCGACTTTGCCTTTCATCCTTTCGGGGTCGATAAATTAAGTACCAGTTACGCACTGGGGTCGATGTAATCGGCTTAATCCGTTTGTCTGTCCTTGTTCGTCCTCTCTGTGTTTAGCCCCTTGTGGGTAGTAAAGAAATAGGTATACTTGTTCCTAACATAACCCTAGGTTGATAAATTACTTGCAAGTGGACGTTAAAAGAGAGGCACTGTGCTCTTTGGTATTTCTTCTGACTCTCTTCGTCCTCAATTTAAATCCGGTCGAAGACAACATTGATTCTTATCCCCCGTGAATCAATAAATATTACTCCAGTCAAATCCTCCTAATTTGATTACTATGAAACAATTATCTTAAAACACCTATAAACATAACAAGTAAACATTTACTGACGGAGTGATTCAATACCGAGTATTTACTGAGAAAATAGAATTGATCGATTCATCACAATAAATTTAAACGAGGAATTCTTTCTCTGTCTCTGTCAATCTGTCCGTCACTCTGTTGGATACTAATAACTTGCTGTTAGGACTCAATATACGTATACTTCAGTATAAAGCATTATCGATCCCGAAAGGATGAATGGCAAAGTCGACCTCGTCGTAATTTGGACTCAGAACGTAAAGACAAAAGAAATACCTATTTCTTTACTACCTACAAGGAGCTAAACACAGAGAAGACAAACAAGAGCAGACAAACGGATTAAGTCGATTACATCGATCCCAGTACGTAACTGGTACTTATTTAATCGACCCCGAAAGGATGAAAAGCAAAGTCGACCTAGGCGGAATTTGAACTCAGAACGTAGCGGCAGACGAAATACGGCTACGCATTTCGCCCTGCATGATTTGCTTTATTAAATTTTGTACACACACACATGTATACATAAGTATATATCTGTTTATACGGGTACATATATATATATATATGCATATACACACACATATACGTGGTTGAGTATG
>NC_043012.1:41035466-41037966 GCF_006345805.1 Octopus sinensis
TTATCGTATTAACCACCGAGAGATAAAAGGTAAAGTTGACCTCGGCAGGATTTCCAATCATGGGTCTGACCAAATACTGTGAAGCCATTTTATCCGATGCTCTTCAGATTCTGATAATGAAAGAAATATTATTTGTATTGTTTGTTTGTGTGTTTTATCGCCAGTTTCATTACGGTTTATTATTATTTTTTAATTACAGTTTATTTTGTTTTCTTTCATAGGGTCGCAAGAATCAGTGGTATGAATCTTTTTGGAGGCATACACGAGCACCACCTGGTGGCGCACCATGGCAACAATGGATCACTCCCATACAATAGAGATTCAAGAAAAAGAAGAAATGATTCAGTTATAGGAACTCTTCTGGAATTTTTCCCTCATTCGGAATTTCCATAGTGTTTTTGGTTTCGGGGTTTTGGG
Source organism: Octopus sinensis (assembly GCF_006345805.1). NCBI lineage: Eukaryota > Metazoa > Mollusca > Cephalopoda > Octopoda > Octopodidae > Octopus > Octopus sinensis. The sequence continues at coordinate 41,035,884 of NC_043012.1, forward strand.
GTTTGTTGGCCGCCTCTCATCTGACCCCTTCCTCAGTTTTCTTTTTTATCCTTTGCTTATTTTATAATTCACGCCTCCTCTTTCTCCCCTTCTTTTCCTCCCCACCCCTCTTCCACTTCCTCCACTTCCGCCTCAGCCTCCTCCTCCTTTTCCTCTTGCTCTTCTCTTTCTTCTTCTTCTTCTTCTTCTTCTTCTTCTACTTCTTCTTCTTCTTCCTCCTCCTCCTCCTCCTCCTCTTCTTCTGTTTGTTGTTTTCTTTTTCTGTACTATCATTATTAGATTATAAGTATTATTTTAATTCTATAACATCTTTACACCCACACTCAAACGTCCACCTACAAACACACACGCACGTACGCACACACACACATACATACAAACACACAAACACACGCATATATATATATATATATATATATATAAACTAAGGCCTTATTCTAATTAGTTTTTATAGTGCCTGGTGCCTCTTTACCTTCAGTTTTTCTTTCTGATTGATGTGACCCCTTCGTAGGGGTCTGGTATGTCTCAGCCAAGCAATGCCCCGACGTTGTTTACAACAAAAATCAACATTGCCCTTTCAGTCGCTGTCTTCCCCAACAGGTTCCCCGAAGGTTTTGTCCCCTATAACCACCCTGCCTCCTCCCGGTTCTCCCCCGACCCCTTCTCCCCCAAATTCCCCCACCGCTACAGCTCTGCTTTCTGGCATACCCCTAGAGCCACGTCGAAAAGAACCTATAACGGCTGCTTCCACCATCGTTTCGAATATTAATCTCACACCACCCCCTCATTTGCCGCCGCCGGCAGCGGCGCAGGGTTCAAGTACGGCTTCCGGTACCCCTCCCATGACACTGACGTCAATAACTTCGAAGACCACAACGACGACTACGAATGCGACCACTGCTGCAACGACGGGCGCTGCTGCCGTCGCTGCAGCCGCTGCAGTGGTGCTTCCAACGTCAGCAACGCCTCTTCCTTTATTGTCACTACCCCGCAATTCACACCCATCAATTAATACATCATTATTCACCTCCAATAAAACCAACAACAGCAGCAGCAACAACAATAACTGTCCGTTTGCCGCAGCAAGTTCCTCCTTCGCCTCTGCTAACGCTTCTTCAGTTGCTAATGGTAGTAAAATCGCAGCCTTCATCCGAATGTCGCAACAATATCAAGACACATCGAAACCAAAATTAACGTCGACGAATTCATCCCGTACGATGGGTGGTAGGATATTTCAGCGGCGATCTGCTGTCACTCGATCTAATATGAATACCGGACGGCGTTATTCAACTCGAGATAATACGGAAGAGAAGGAAAAGGTAGCCAGAAGTATATTTGGTGACGTCCCGTTGACGGGCCTGGAGCGGCGTTTCTTGACGGCAGCGACGGACGGTAATTTAGCTGAGATAAAGCAATGCATCATGGAAGGCGTAAATGTCAACTGCAGGGATTACCTGGGACGTACGGCACTGCAGTTGGCATTGCAAGGAGATCATTATGACGCAACTAAGTTTCTACTTGATCACTGTACCTTGGATGTTATTGAAGAAGGTTTGTTGCACGCTATCAAGCTGGAGAATGTACGAATTTGTGACATGTTTCTTAACCATCCCGTTTATGCTGATGAAAGGAATCGGAGGAGATTAGAATTCCAGCATGGATTTTACGAACAGGTAAATATACACGAATTGATATATATATATATATTATTTATTTATTGATATTCATGTTATATTCCATAAATGTGTTGACCCTTCATATATATCTTTATATATAAAAGTGAGGTTGTGTGCTGTCTGTCTCCTACGATTTAGATTCCTAACTACTCCCACATTTTGCGGTGCAGTTTAACCAAAACCGGGTATCTTATAGTCGTGATTCATATCGAGCCCTTCTGGGTATTAGCGCGCGTCTATGATGAGTCTACGATTTAAAAAAAAAATTACCATCAATTTTTCCCATTTTAATGCATTTTTGGCATATATAAGGGAAGTAACTCTCTAAAAATTTATTATTAAATCTCAGAACGTAAAAAGCTACAGTAACCCCCCCCTTTGTGGTTTGCCATATTGAGATGGCTATT
>NC_043012.1:41042966-41060466 GCF_006345805.1 Octopus sinensis
AAATGCGACGTTGATTTGAACTCAGGACGTAATGAATCGGAAGACACACCGCGAGACATTTTGTCTGACGCACTGTACATTGTACACCCATTGTAATAATCCTTTAAGGCGTTGAACTGGCTGAAACTTTAGCACGCCGGGCGAAATGCTTGGCGGCATTTCGTCTGTCTTTACGTTCTGAGTTCAAATTTCGCCTAGGACAACTTTGTCTTTCATACTTTCGGAGCCGATAAATTAAGTACCAGTTGCATACTGGAGTCAATCTAATCGACTGGCCTTTTTGGAACCGATAAATTAAGTACCAGTTATGTACTGGGGTCGATCTAATCGACTGGCTCCCAAGTGTAGAAAAGATTATAATAATTCTTTCTTATTTTGGCACAGTTTCGAGGAAAGGGGTAGAATCAATAACATTCACCCCAGTACTTGCCTGGAGGGGTGTGAGGTAAAGTTTACTCCGGTGGAATTTGGACTCAGAACGCGCTAAGAATTTTCTCCACCTCATTAAGGATTCTGCTGGCTCACCAGATTTACACAACTAATAATCGTTTATACTAAAGGCACATGGCCTGAAATTTGGGAGGAGGGGACTAGTCGATTACGTGGACCCAAGTGTTTGACTGGTACTTAATTTATCTATGTCGAAATGATGAAAGGTAAAGTCGACATCGGTGGAATTCGATCTCAGAACGTAGCGACGGGCGAAATACCTATTTCTTTACTACCCACAAGGGGCTAAACACGGAGAGGACAAACGGATTAAGTCGATTATATCTAACCCAGTGCGTAACTGGTACTTATTTAATCGACCCCGAAAGGATGAAAGGCAAAGTCGACCTCGGCGGAATTTGAACTCAGAAGGTAGCGGCCGACGAAATCCCGCTAAGCGTTTCGTCCAACGTGTAAACCATTCAGCTTCATCCCCCTCCTCAACATCAGCATTTACACCATCCATTTGTGGATCAAATATTCTGCCTGTTTAATGTTTAAACCGGTCAGATCTTTGCTCTCACATCTAGGCTGCAACGTCATTCTAAAAATATACAATCGCATCGTCGAAAACTCGAAATTACGAGATAACGCATGATTAACTCTTAAACGAGCCATATTCGGCCCGGATATTCTGTTTTATGTTCAAACCGGCCAGATCCAGCCTCTCGAATCTCTCCCATCACACCAAACCTACAACCACATTATCGAAATCACAAAATCTACGGGATAGTCTTTTCTACTCCAGGCACAAGGCCCGACATTTTTTGTTTGGGGTGGGGAGCCAGTTGATTACATCGATCCTAGTATGCAACTGTTACTTAATTTATCGACCCCGAAATGATGAAAGGCAAAGTCGACCTCTGCAGAATTTGAACCCACCACTAAAAATATTAAGTGCCGAATCAGTTGTATTATTAAAGCGTCAGTTGAATTTCAGTTACTCTTTTCACTGCAGCTCGCAGCTTTGTGGGTTCGAATCCTATAGAAGTCATGTTTGCTTTTTTTTCTTTTTCGTTTTGGCATCGATAAATAGAGAACCAGTCGAGTACTAAGTTCAATTCTCCTCTCTGTCGGGATCCACCAAGTTGCTCTCTGCGGGAGAATACCATTAAGAATTATTCCCAGAATCGCTTTCTCCAAAATCAGTGAAGCAGGGAGTGAGAGTGGTGGGGGACGAAAACAAACACAAAGTCACACACACACACATAGATATACATCTGTATATACTACGAGCTTCTTTCAGTTTCCGTCCATCAAATCCGCTTACATGGCTTTGGTCGGCTCGGGGCTATGGTAGAAAACAGAAAGCCAAGGTGTCACGCTAACGTTTCAGCCAGCTCGCCGCCAGAAACTACGAGATAATGCATCTTTAATGTAAAACAACGTGAATAAATGAAGCATTGCATTTGACAGAGTAATGTGAATGGTGAAGAGCTTCTGTCAGCACAGTCGTTAGTTTTGTTTGTCTCCCCCTCGCAACTAAATTAGTGTTGTGTGATTAAAGATGTAACAGATCAATATCTATCAATTATACAAATACAATATTTTATTAGAGCTAATGACTTATATTGACCAAGGAACTTCTCGAATTAAACCCCGCCATTGATATTTGTTTTGGACTTTTCCCGCGCTTCTCGTGGCTTCACTCATTGGGGTTGTGGTTACACCGAAACACCGACTTCGAGGGATTTAATCGATCAGATTGATTATATTGATCTAGTATTTATTCCAGCTTGTTTCCTATTTTCCTCATCTCTATTTATCGATGTCACGGCTCATAAATGACAAAAACATAATCAAAATGATGGTTTGAACCGGTAGAAGCGTAAAACAAACATGGCCGCATATACGTACGCACAAATTCATACGGAGATATACACACGTATGTCACTTTCTCTCTCTCTCTCTCATATATTATATATATAATATATATTAACACGTATCTTTCTCTCTCTTTCTATTTTATATATATATATATCTGTTATATATACACACACACACATACATACATATATAAATTATATATATATATATTATATATATATATATATAATATATACATACATACATATATATGCACACAGACACACACACACATTTTGTTTGCCTGGGGAGAGACTTTCTGTCTTAATGCCTTATTAATCAACGCACTCACCGGTTCAATTTCCGCTCATTTACTTATCTATATTTTAAAAAATTTTCGTTGCTTCTCGCAGCCTCTCCAAGGGATGCGTCTTTTTGTTTGTGTGTATGTGTGTACGTCAGTGTGCATAAGTGTATACACATATGCATGTATGTATGCTTGCCTTCGTGTGTGTGTGTATGTATGTGTGTGTATATATATTTGTATGTGTCTCCTTGTCTGTGCATGTTTGAGTGTCTTTGCGCATGGGTTTCGGTGTATATATATATATATATGTAATATATATATATATGTATATTATATATATATATTATATATATATATATATATATATTATATAATATATATGTATATATATATATATATATATATATATATGTATATATATATATGTATATATATGTATATATATATATATATATATGTATATATATGTATATATATATATGTATATATATATGTATATATATATATGTGTATGTATATGTATACATAAGTGTATACACACACACATATATATATATATGTATACACATAAGTGTATACACACACACACATATATATATATGTATATATTATATATATATATATATATATATATATATATATATATCCACACACATATCCATGAGACTGGCCTGGCATCAGCCTACAAAATTATGCAAATTTACTTTGCCTAAACTTACATCTAGTGTGCGTTTTTTTTTATGCTACATATAAAGATGTAATTTTCTGACGACCAGCCATATTGAGACTGTTCCCTTCTGACGAGGTTCAACAGAGCGAAACCAGAGTACATAGCTGTCCGTTCCCTGCAACAATGATCAGATTATCTTTCCCCTATCATATAAGTTAATAAGGAATAGTTGCTATCGATTACTTTTAGGATTTTGGTTTCTGCGTTTCAGTCACTTTGGAAAATTTTCAAAATAAACGTGATCAGCTTTTAATCAATCAACCAATAGTTACTTACATTCACACATACACAGAATATATGTATGTATATATATATATATATATATATATAGAGAGAGAGAGAGAGAGAGATACACACACATACATATATATATACACAAGCATATATATATACATACATATAATATGTAATATATATATATATATACATACATATATATATATATACACATATACATATATATATATAATATATATGTTATATATATATATATATATAATATATGCATAAAACGAATCGCAGGTGTCACCGAGCGTATAGCGGAATACAGGTAAAAAAAAAATATATATTTCTAAGTGACAAACACTATGATCGAACCTGGAAAAATTTAGTTTCGAAGCCAAAACGGCACTGAATGAGTGTACAGGAGATACTCGTATATCACACGCCATACATCGTCCAACAGATATTCAATTCTGTGTTCAGTCTAGAGTCAAGTTAAAGAAATCTATTGTCGTTTGTTTTATTTCATAGACACAATGATACTGGAATTTATATTCTCTATTAAAATCTAATTTATTTACAGTTAATTTTGTTTACTTTCAACATTCTTATTGAATATTCTTCGGTTAAGGCATTTTAAGTTCTATATATTCATCGAGGTATTAATTTTCAATTTAATTTTTTTAGTTCATTTTATAAATTTCAGGCCATACTTTCTTTGGTGGTTAGCTATAATTAAGTGAAAAGTTTAATCAATATTTTCCTTACTCGTCTAATGCTATTTTTTGCCAATTTAGATTTTTTGACTTTTAATTATAATATCAACAATATTCCAAACTGATAGGAAACTATTTGGTGTACCAAATCGTTTTTTATGCTACCTCTATACGTTGTGAAGATGTGTATGTGTGTGTGTGTGTGGAAGGGGTGGTCTGTGTTTGTGTGTTCTGTTTTGGAACGGCGAAATCTACTGTTCCAAGAAAGAATTATTTTACGTTTTCTCGAAATTCATAAAATTTCTTATGACGTCAAAATGGATAGTGCAATTCAAAGGACTGCTTTAGTCTTATTGCAGAACACCTATCATGATTTACAGGAGATGTAGGTTCGAGTCCAAGGAATACCTTCAACTTTTTGTATCCAAAGGATTATTTTAACCCATAATTTACCCGCTATTTTCTTCGAGATCCACCATACGCCAAAACAAAAATAAAAAAAAAATCTCTCGAAGTCTGCAAATTTTTATAGATATATATTTGAAAGGGATTACATTCTGTAGTTTATTCTTAAAGCCGTCGCAGACAAGCCATGCTGGAGCATCCGGTTCAGTTATATTCAGATTCAATTGTTTAGAGACTCGTAGTTCTGTTTTTTTCCAGATCTTTTATGGATAATATAACATTTGAAAAAGCTGAGATTTTATTGTTGCGGATGTAGCATTGACATTCTCAAATCTGTGTTTCTCATTAATGATTTAATTGGATGTCTAACTCTAAAACGTTTAATTGTTGGTATGACATTTCGGATTAGATAATCATACATAATAGCTTACTTGTGTCGAGATTACGGTGCAAAACATCTATCATATTCTTGTCTTAATAATTGTGATTTTCGTTAAGGCACCGACGTGGCAGAAGCGTTAGCACGCCAGGCGAAATGCTTAGCGGTTTTTCGTCTGCCGTTACGTTCTGAGTTCAAGTTCCGCCGAGGTCGACTTTGCCTTTCATCCTTTCGGAGTCGATAAATTAAGTACCACTTGCGTACTGGGGTCGATCTAATCGACTGTGCCCCCTCCCCTAAAATTTCGAGCCTTTTGCTTAGAGTAGAAAAATTAAACCTCATGTCCTCCCTTATTTAGGCATATTTTAAAATACGGTCTGAGTTTAAATTCCGCCGAGGTCGACTTTGCCTTTCATCCTTTCGGAGTCGATAAATTAAGTACCAATTGCGTAATTGGGTCGATCTATTCGACTGGTCCCCTTCCCCAAAATTTCGAGCCTTGTGCCTAGAGTGGAAAAGAACCATTAGCACGCCAGGCAAAATGCTTAGCGGCATTTCATCCGTCTTTACGTTCTGAGTTCAAATTCCACCGAGGTTGACTTCGCTTTTCATCCTTCCTAGATCGATAAAATACTTGCCAGGTGAGCACAGGGGCAGGTCAATGAAATCGATTTATACTTCCCCTGAATTTGCTGGCCTTGTACCAAAATTTAAAACCAAGAATTGTAACTGCCATTCAATATAATGCAATTAGTTGAATATTGTTTCGACGCATCGGGCATGGCTGTATGGTCCAGACGCTCACTTTACGACCACGTAGTTTGAAGTTCAATCCCACTGCGCAGTATTTTTTTAGCAAGCATATTATAGCCTTGAACCGACGAATATCGTCTGAGTGAATTTGGTAAACGGAAACTATGTGGAAGATCATCGTGTATGCGTGTATGTGTGTGTGTGTTTGTGTTTGTGTTTGAGTTTGTCCCTCCACCGTTTGAAAACCAGTGCTGGTTTGTTTACATCCTAGTAATTTATTATTCGGGAAAAGAAATTGATAGAATACGTACCAGACTTTAAAAAGTGCTGCGGTAGATTTGTTTGAGTAAAATCTTTAAGGCAGTGCCCCAGTATGGCTTCAGTGCAATGACTGAAACAAGAAAATGATGAAAGATTTCGTTGTGTGCTATATAGATTACAGCCACGGGAAAAGTAAGGTTCATTGGAGTAATTTGTCGTGAGGAGGAAGCGTTTTCAGAGTTTTGTATGTTTCCTTAACTTGCAATTAAATTTGCGTTCGCCTAGTGAACACTTTGGTAAATTCAATATTCCCTCTTTGAGAAAGAACATATATCCGAAACGTTAAGTTTTTTTGTTTTCTCTCTTTCGGAAAATAAATTCACAGAACTCTTCTACAAACTCTCATATTGATGCATATTTCTTGACCTGACCATTAGTATTTTCATAAAATCCGATTTGTGCATATCAAAGACAGGTTAATTCCTGTCACAGAGATTGCTCAATCTTATCTAATCTGACCTAATAAATCGAATATCGAATTAAAGGGAAAGGACAGTTTTCATTGTAAGAATATATGAATGTGTAGATATATGTGTTTGTGTATGTGTGTGTATGTGTGTGTGTGTGCTTACACGTGTGCGTATATTTGCGTGTGTGTGTGTATGCATGTGTGTATTCATTCTTTCTTTTATTCTTTTACTTGTGTCTGCCATTTGACTACCGCCATGTTGGAGCACCATCTTGAAGGGTGTTAGTCGAATAAATCGACCCCAGGACTTATTCTTCGTAAGCTTAGTACTTATTTTATCGGCACCTTTTGCCGAACCGCTAAGTTACGGGGACGTAAATACACCAGCGTCAGTTGTCAAGCGATGGTGGGGCCAAACACAAGAACACACACTCAATATATATATATATATATATATATGTGTATATATATATATATGTATATGTGAATATATATATGTGTTTATATATGTATATATATATGTATATATGTATATATACATATACATATATACGATGACGGACTTCTTTCAGTTTCCGTCTACCAGATCCATTCACAAGGCTTTGTTCCGCCCGACGCCATAGTGGAAGACACTTGCCCAATGTAACACGCAGCAAGACTGAACCCGAAACCATGTGCTTGGGAAGCAAGCTTCTTACCACACAGCCACGCCTTAACCAATATATATATATATTATATATATATATATATATTATATATATATATATATATATATATATATATATATATACATATATATATATGACATAGATACGCACACACACAAATATATGCGTATATAGTTCAACATACATAGATAAGTGCAATATTTGCACACCATCAGAGTTATGTCATGAAGTCAGTGGGTGTCTGAGATTTTGCACCATACACGTTACCCGGGCGACCTGACGTAAGTTGGTCAAGCCTAGGCTAGTGTCAAGGCTAGTGGCATACAAATGACACCAATAATCACTCTCCTTTTAACCAGACTAATTTAGATATATTCTCAGCAGTCACTATGTTTTCCTTGATGACTCTTCTGCTCGTTCCAGTAAGGCCCGTCCTTCCATAGGCCTTATTCAAAGAACGATCTGCCAACCTTCACAAACAAACATCTGATTGTCTACCCGTTCTTGCAGCAGTCCTCCAGGAACTCCTGCAACCTAACTCTGTTCCTCTATTTTGTTTCCTCCGCCCTCTCTCCACACAGAGAACAGTTGTTGTCTTGGAAACCAACACGATATCTCGTCTTTAGTAAGTTCTGGGCGACATGTTGGGAACTTGTAACCACATACACTCACATATGTACAAACTTATACTCATAATACAGCTAGCACGCTAGAAACGCCGGTTAATGGAGTCAGGCCTGCCTTATATATAAATAAATACGATAAATGCTCATGCAAAGAAAAATCAAAATGTCCTTTGATGGATCTCTGTATGAGTACAAATCTTGTATATAAATGTACTGTGCACACAAGGGGAGGGCACTGTGTTTACATTTGGCAGATGGCTGATTCATTTAAGAATCGTTATCGTAACCATGTTGCCAGCTCTAAGACAATCATTAAGAGACATTCAACATCTTTGGCAGATTTTGTATGGCGACTGAGGGAGGATAAAACGAAGTACAGCATTAATTGGTCCACAGTAAGGTATGCAAAACCATACAATATAATTTCCAGGAGATGCCGTCTCTACTCCGAGGAATCCCTGTCTATTCTGTGGACTAACGAGAAGATCATTAATAGAATTTCTGAACGACTCTTGTGATGACTACACGTATATAAATGTACTTTCGCACAATGCAATGAGAATGAATTTTGAGTAACCGTTAACTTAATTTAATTTACTTTAAGGTATGGACGACTTAAGTTTACTTTTAACCTCTCCATTCTCATAAACACCAAATAAATAACTAACTAGCTTTGTGATCAGGAGTGCACCTACCCTCACGTGTGCTTATGCTCACATTTTTGCGGATGTACTCGCGCCATGCAGCTTTCCCGAGGGCGTTTATACATCCATATCTGTTAACGGTGGTTTTTAATACTTTTCTCGCTGGATTATGTGTTCGTTTCTATTTTTGTCGTCTGCAATTTTATGTTTGATCTTCTACATAATTGAAGATATTTCCTCCGTCTGGCTGTTTTTCTACAATAGCGACAGCATGAATTTCTTCCATCTTATTACTGTGTTAAAATATTTAAAAAAAATTATATTAATGTGTCCTACTTGTAAACAATTCTATATTTTGTGGAGTTGAAGATAGCACTGCATTTAAATTGATGTAATGACTGCAGTGTTCGATTAAATGAAGTCTCTTGAAACGGTCGTACTGCATTTCTACGTATTTTAATTATATAATCAACATGCGTAGTTATCTTCAACTCCACAAAATATAGAATGTTTTAACAAGTAGGACACATTAATATAATTGTTCTTAAATATTTTAACACAGAAGATGGAAGAAATTCGCACTGTCGCTCTTGTAGCAAAGTGGCTAAGAATAGACTACCATTTCTTAGAATAGCATGTAGCAGATATGGAGTGTGCCTTTGTGTTTGTGATTGACCCCCATCACATCTTAACAACCGGTGTTGCTGTGTTTACGTCTCCGGAACATTGCGGTTCGGATCAAAAGACCGATAGAATAAGTACCAGGCTTTTAAAAGTTAAGTAGTGGAATAGATTCATTCGACTAAATATTGTTCAAGGCGATGTGGCAACATGGCCGCAGTCTAATGACTGAAAGAAGCAAAACATAAAAAGATATATGTGTGTGTGTATGTGTGTCTGTGTATGTTTGTGTGTTCGTGTGCGTTTGTATGTGTTTCTGTGTGTATTTGTGTATTTGTATGTGTGTATATGTGTGTGTGTTTGTGTGTTCGTATGGGTTTGTCTGTGTGTGTTTGTGTGTGATTGCTTGTGTGTGTTCGTCTGAGTGTACGTGTGTTTGTACCTGTGCGTGTATATGTTACACTTTCTCAGAAACCATACATTTTCGACTCCATTCCAACACAATCCGCTAAATTTTGAAATAAAATTCGTGTTATTCTTTATAAAATTGATAATCGTGCCGAATATTTCCATCGCAGTTATTTTTAAATATCATTAAATTTACAAATGTTGCTTAATGTGGTGTCAAACATGGTAGGCATTGGTGTAGGAGAGTGGCAGAGATAGAAATGAAAGAGAAAACTAGACGTGGGATTGTTATGGATAGAATAATTAGGGTGAAAACTTTGTTAATTATGATTAAAAACGGAATTATTTCCATGTGGGAATATCTGAAATGTTAATGGATGCTACTGATCATGTTACGTGGTTATGAAAAATATAATATTGATTATATAAAAAAGACTAAATTAGATCTAAACGAGGGGAGAAAAGAAAATATTGTACATTAATTTTGAGCTTTGTTTGGTAAAACAAATTCAATTAAGTAACTTTGCTCACGATATGGTGCGGAATTGGTATTGCAAATAAACCATTCTCCAAGTGACTGCTCTTCGTGTATTGGTTTCAAATTTTGGCACAAGGCCAGCAATTTAGAGGTAGGGGTAAGTTGATTACACCGATCTCAGAGCTCAACTGGGACTCATTTTATGGACCCAGAAAGAATATAAAGCAAAATTGGCCTTAGCGGAGTTTGAACTGAAAACGTAAAGACAGACGAAATGCCGCTAAGCATTTTGCCCAGCGCGGTAACGGTTAATTGTTGCTCTACATATTAGCATTCAATTATGCCTGGAATTTTAAGGGAGGGATTAAATGGATTAAATCAACTCCAGTGCACAACTGGTACTTATTTTTTTGACCTCGAAAGAATGAGTGGCAGAGTTGACCTCGGAAGCATTTGAATCCAGAGCATGAAGTTGGTTTCAATAATAATAAAATTGTAAGGCTGCGAACTGGCAGAATCGTTAACACGCTGGGCGAAATGCTTACCGGCATTTCGTCCGTCTTTAAGTTCTGAGTTCAAATTCCACCGAGATCGACTTTGCCTTTCATCCTTTCGGGTCGATAAATTAAGTACCAGTTGCGTACTGGGGTCGATGTAATCGACTGCCCCCTCCTCCAAAATTTCGCGCCTTGTGCCTAGATTAGAAAAGAATAATAATAATATTGTATTGAGAATATCCAGCGCATTGCCATCCTCTTGATCAATATGGAATCATTTTCCAGTCCATTTTACTTCCATCTCATTCTTCGTTCTTCTCTATCCAACTATTCTTTTCTTTTCTACTTTAGATACAAGGCCCGAGATTTTTGGGGAGGGTGTCAGTCGATTAGATCGACCCCAGGACGCCATTGGTACTTAATTTATCGACCACGAAAGGATGAAAGGCAAAGTCCATCTGAGCAGAATTTGAACTCAGAACATAAAGACAGACGAAATACTGTTAAGCTTGTCGCCCGGCGCGCTAACAATTCTGCCAGCTCGCCGCCTTTTTCTCCCCAACTATTATAACCTCTCTTCCCGAAACTTATCTCGCTAAATATCACCTCTACCGAAGCTTAGTCCCCTCGTTCCAGTAAGCAATTTTTACCAATCTATAATCTCCGGTGCGCCGTCCCCCTGGTTGCCCCAATCTTCCATATTTTTCCTGCTGCTGTCTTCCTCCAGTCCTTCAAACGAGTCTGATTAGGGCGATGCGTTCTCAGGAAAATCTGCTAAAAATATTCAATAAGGAAACTGAAATTACAAAGCTAAAACTACACACCAATTTATAACTCAAATTATTCAACATATGATTTAGATAGCTTGATACAAAGCAATGTATAGGCGTGTGGCTTAGTGGTGAGGGTGCTGTACTTCCAATCGCAAGGTCATGGTTTCGATTCTCAGATCAGCTGTACGCTGCGTTCTTGAGCAAAACATTATATTTCACTCTGCTCTAGTCCCCTGAGCTGCAAATAACCAGCGCTGCAACGGATGTTCCTTGAGTCAAGAGGGAATTTTTTGCCTCCCCACCAAATCAGCGGGTTTGGCATAATTGGAAAGCTAAACAATGCGAGAAAAAGCATTGTGACAAGCGGTGTATAACAACATCTGATAGTCTAATCGACACAGCAGTACAGTGACATAAAGTTATGATTCCACAAACAGACTACTTCTTCGTCTGGAGGGTGACACCAGCCGTGGTTGCGTGCTCAACAAATCAGTTTGTTATCCTGTAAATTCGTGCTCAGTTTTTCTGTGCAAATTCATAGGTAAAATCTTGTACCCTTGGGCAGGAACGACGGGAAATAAAATATTTTGCTGAAGAACACAACCGATCCGGAAATCGAAACCACGATCTAACGACCTGGAGTGCAACTCTACTACTATTCAGCCACACACATGACTGTATATGGAGCTCTGTAAGTTATATGTCAGATGTCTTTAGTAATAAACCTACTTCTCAAAGACCTACAAGTGGGATTTGGTTGGCATAAACTATGCGGTGTTCTGCCGAGGAAATAATCGTTTCTGTTGATGATGATAGATGTAATCCCTCATTTGGTTGAACCCTGCCACCTGACCCTCAAGAACATTGAGTGGGGTCTACGCAGTTATTGGCGCAGGGTTAATAGCTCGCTATGCAGTCATGAATCTCCGGTTTTGAATCCTTGGATAAATGTAAGCTTCCATAACCTTGGGTCTATCAATAGTTTATGAGTGGGAGTAGGGTGACGGAGACTGCATGGAAGCCCAGCAGATGGATTTCCGCACCTGTAATTCAAAGCCCCAGCACCGTCAAACACTGTATCACACTGACTTACATTGAGGATAGGCCATGTCTGAGGAATACTCAACCACTTATATGCTACTTCAATGCTTTTGGTCGTTCAGTTGGCCAAACAACAGAACACTCTTGGTCAGAAATTCTGACCCCATCTTATAATTATTCTCCCAGGTTGTGCTTTTCAGGCTAAATTTCCTACTTACCCTTACCTCTCTCGGAGCACTGCAAGATCTGCTTCCTCTAAATCAATAAAAGAAAAACGCCAACAAACCAGTTATGGAAAACAGCACGAAAAAAATAGCGATGCCCCAGCATGGCCACAACCTCAGCGCTGAAACATTCAAAAGAATAAAAGAATGTTCTGTTATTCTCCTCTTTATTGACTTTGTACTATCGATTCTACACACAATAGTTATTCGGCCAAACACTATATTTATCTATAGAAAATATGGAACGTTATTTTAATGAACTCCATCAAACCGAAATAGATATATTGTGGTTAAAGATGAGGAAAACATAATAGAAATAAATACGTTAATAGAGAAGCATATACTTAATTATTTCCTAATTATAATTATTTAAGTTTTTGAAAAAGAATTTCGGTCATTCTGCGAATTTTTGAATTAAAAATTCGCTTTTAATGGTTGAATTTGAACCACATATAAAACTATAAATAATAGCGTGTAATGTTGGGTAAAAAAATCCTTTTGAATACAAAAACACCAAGGCTGCTAGTGGGACTTGAACCTGTATGTTCTCGTCTTCCACGGGCAACCTTTGACTGTTTCTATTCAAAAGGGTGTGCAAAATGCTTAGCGGTATTTCGTCTGTCTTAACGTTCTGAGTTCAAATTCCGCCGAAGTTGACTTTGCC
Organism: Octopus sinensis; assembly: GCF_006345805.1. NCBI lineage: Eukaryota > Metazoa > Mollusca > Cephalopoda > Octopoda > Octopodidae > Octopus > Octopus sinensis. The sequence continues at coordinate 41,056,148 of NC_043012.1, forward strand.
TTTCATCCATTCGGGGTCGATAAATTAAGTACCAGTTGCGTACTGGGAACGATCGAATCGACTGGCCCCATCGCCTCCTAAAATTTCGGGCTTTGTGCAAGAGTAGAAAAGAGTATTTGCCTCAGTGTGTGGGGACAAACAAGGCTAATAGTCGGAATTATTTAAAATAATAGTGTTTAGATATGTCTATAGTAATTTGTATACGGGGCCAGAAGAAAGAAACTATTGAGAAATTCACAGCTAAAGAATAAGAAGAATAGACAGGAAGACCGAGAAAAGACATAAAGAAAAGGGCAAAATGAAGAAAGCATTCAAAGGCCCTAAGAGGTTAACCTCTGCGTTCACAGTATAAACCACTTTAAATCTCATGCTGTGTTCATGTATTGTAATGGCGCTCGTAAACATAGAACTACGAATATTTTATTGACACCTAGGTATTATTTATTCAACTGTTTATGGTACAGTTTATCAATTATGCATTATTCTATAAATTTATGCTGCGCTGATCTGAATCAATACCACTGCCTGTCAAATATAGAATAAATATTTTCCAGCTTTTTCTACAATTTCCAGAATAACTAATAAATATGTTGTTAAATTATTTTGTCAAAACGAAAATCTACACAATAATAAAACTTTAATACTTTACATTAATACATTGCAGAGACATATCAAATATCTTATCGATTTTCAGATTATTGAAAAACAACGAAATTATTCATTATATGATTCAGGTTGTCTCTTCGAATACAATACTTTATACATATATATATATATATATATATATCCTTATCTAGGGAATAAAATCGGGGACATCTTCGAAATCTTTAACACATTGAAATAAATTGTTTCATTAAACGACGTTAACTGTAGAAGGAAGGCGAAGCTAAATTCGAAATACCACAATTAATGCTATAAATTTGAGTCAAAATGAAAATAAGAATGTAATTAAAGCACAGGTTCCATTAGTAATTTATATTAAGCGAAATCAGTTTTATGTGGCTGCGTGGCAATTACATGGTCTCAAGTTCAGTTCCACCTCACGACACACAAGTCATGCGTCTTCTTCCATAACCTACAATTGACCAAAATTGTCCAGTGAAACTTGATTCAGTTCTGTAACACACCACACTGGGCAGGCGTCGTCTATCAGAGCTCTGAGCTAACCAATGCCTCACCCGTAAAACTTAGTTCAATCCCACATCACGTCAAACTAGGCTTACGTCTTTCTTTTTAACCTTGGTGCAGACCAAAGCTTCGTCAGTAAAACTCGATAGAGATAAGCAAAGAACCTTCATTTATTTTCAGACTTAGCACCTCCACCCTGTCCTTGGGTGCCTTTGTCAGAGTTCACACTGTTCCAACGCTTTTAGTCTATGCGGTCGGTTTGAGAATAACGTCCCTCCTACCAATCAATAAAGAATTTTAAGCGCTGTCTTTCCCTCTTACTCAATGATTAAAATAAATAATTCATAAAAAAATAAAAATCTAAAAAGTAATTTCTAATTTGTTTATAATGGTTGAAAATGACATGCTATGTTTATCGGACTAACGTACGTCAATAACGGGTATATTTATCGTTTTGGCTCAATTTACAAACAGAACTCGGATAAATTGCGTAGAACCTATACTGCAATGCATTTAGTTTTCATGAATTATTTTATACAAATTTTAACAGAGGAAGTGATTTATGTTTATGATTTCAAATAAATTACATTATGATTTAGCTTAATGCTCTGTCTTTAAAATCTGACACACTGCTTTACACTGAAATTGTGTAAGAGTTAATGTTTCTAAGAGAAAATTTATTTTAGAAATAAATACAAGCCACACACTCTCCTTCTCTTCCACACACACACCAAGCACAAACATTATTTGGATTTTTATTGCTTTTTAATTGTCAATTAAATATGTAATGTCCTCCCCCTACTCTGAATATACATATCAAAGTAAAATAAATTTGTAAAGAACGAGCCTTTTGCATGTAAAATATGCAGATATGCAGTGTAAGCTTTATTTCTCTATACCATTGAATAAATGGATATATCTTATTCACTTAATACCAGCGATTTCTATAAAGAAACATTGAAATTAAAATCGTTTGAAATATTGTTTACTTAAAATCGATAACACCCACTTGATGCCATAACAGAACAGATGAGTGAAAAAACATTATAAGAGAGGAGGAAAGATGCTTTGACAGGATGCGTCAGAAAGTTATATGAAAACAGAACAAAAACAGAGGCAAACATCAAACATACTTTGATATGATGAGTCAAAAAGTTATATTTAATTGTAACTCGATTGTTAGTGTGGAGAAAGGAACACAATTAACTCAGTGATTAATTCTGAGCAAGAAAGCAAAGGGGAAAAACTCTGTAGTAGTTTAATTCACAATCAATTTATGAAAACTGATCGGGCACGTGCAATGTCTAATGTGCGTGCGATCTTCAGTGTGTACGTTAACAACTACAGGTTTGTTTCATTCTTATTGCACCTCCTCAACGAAGTTTTGATATTAAGCAGACTGAAGACAAGTGTGAAATACATATAGTTAGAATGATTAAAAATTGATACGTGTGGCAACTTACAGAAATGGCAAGAGTAATTTAGCCAAAGGTGCAATCTGGTTGTAAGACATTCATGTAAAAGGGGTCCTAGAAAGCAAAGAGTCAAATCGAGGGAAAATATGGAATTGTCTCCCTTGCTTTTTATAGACATTCATAATCCTTAAGCTTATGTTTTTCTTTCTCAAGACTTCAAGCCTTTTTTTACCTCGAACCCTAAGACTCATAAAACCGGTTTTCATGGCGTATAAACGACCGATTTTACAAACTTTACCCCTGTATTTCGCTGATAAGGAATTGGTTGACTGGAATGGGATAAGCTAAAAGAAGGTGATGGGAAGCAGGAGGTTGATTTGAAGGATAGACTTGCATGTGTTAGCATAGTGATGTGCCAGCTCCAGGATTCGATCCTTAGAAAGCGAGAGGTTGAGGAATGGATTCGGTTTTCGTGCCTCTCACCACAAAATGGTCACGAATGTTGGGTAATGATCGCAAGAATGCGATCACGAATACAAGCGTCCGAAATGGGTTTCTTACGAGGGAGTAACATCACTGGACATGTATGTATGTATGTATGTATGTATGTATGTATGTATGTATGTATGTATGTATGTATGTATGTATGTATCTATCTATCTATCTATCTATCTATCTATCTATCTATACATGTATGTGCGTGTATATATGCGTTTATGTGTGTCCGCCACAACTGCTTGACAGCCAGCTTTGGTAACTTAGCGATTAGGCAAATAAAATTCCGATATAATAATCAGATATAAAAATAAGTCCGGGGATCTATTTGTTCGACTAAAATCTCCGAAGCAATGCCTCGGCTTGGCCGTAGTCCAATGACTGAAATAAGTAAGAGATGAAAGTTAAACAACACCAGATAACGATGGGAAACAGATGAGTCTTTATGGAACTTACGGTTTCCTTATAATGATTTTGGTGAACGGACTTAGGATAAGAAATGACAATTACATTCGTATTTCAAAGTTATGATAATGTTTTGCATTGTAATATTCTATAACTGTAGTCAAATCCCACCGAGGTGGTCTTAGCCTTTCGTCCTTTCGGGAGCGATAAATTAAGTACTAGTTGCTTACTGGGGTCGATCTAATCGACTGGCCCCCTCCCCCCAAATTTCGGGCCTTGTGCCTAGAGTCGAAATGAATATTTTATAACTGTAGTATTTAACACCTTTAAATAAATTTTAATTCCCCCAAAACACTCAATAGACCAGTAATAAGCAATGAATAATAAATATTTTTACTATAGACACGAGGTCTGAAATCTTGTGGGGTTGGGGTTAGCCGATTACATTGACCCCCAATTCTCAACTGGTACTTTTTACCGATTCTGAAAGGATGAGAGGGCGGAATTCGAACTCAGAACGTGACAATGAAACAAATGCCGTTAAGAGTTTTTTTCCGTGGAGTAACGATTCTGCCAGCTCGCCGCCTTACTACTAATAGTAAAGTTGTCATTTTTCCCGACCGTGAATTGGCAGAATATTTAAGCACGTCGGACAGGCTACTTAGAGGCATTTCTTCCGGCTTAATGTTATGAAGGCCATTTCCACGAAGGCCAACGTTACCTTCCATCCGTTCGATGTCAGTAAAATAAAAAAAATCCCAGAAAAGTACAGGGGACAAAAAAAAAAATCAACTTTCCTGTCCCTTCATGTTGTGATCTCAGTTACTTATACGCCATGGAGACCGGGTAACCAGACTTATACGACCTAGGGCTCAA
>NC_043012.1:41072966-41097966 GCF_006345805.1 Octopus sinensis
TGAGTTCGACTTTGCCTTTCATCATTTGGCAGTCGATAAGATAAGTACCATTTGAACAATGGGTCAATTATTATTATTATTATTATTATTATTATTATTATTATTATTATTATTATTATTATTATTATTATTATTATTATTATTGAGCAGGAGAGCAGTGCATGCCATCAAAGTGACGCTGGGGTAAGATATACGAAGCCCAGTACACCCATCATAACTACCCGTCTGATAAGCAGACCCCAAGCCCATGCGTCACAACCATATGTGCACAACATAATGATCTCATATTAAGATACACAGCCTATGACCTTGCAAGTGGGGCCCAGTTAGAATTTTCTTTGAGAAGCCTATTCTGCTCAAAACGTCCCTGAATAAGGGTTGTTTAAGGATGTTGGATGGAAACACAATGTTTCCAGAGGTGAATTACTCAAACCCCAAAGAATCCCTCTCAACACATGGGTATGATGCTCCCCCACTATTTCTGGCCGTGATCAGAGATGCACATATTGCCAGCCACTAAGGGACATGGTCAACTGGTTAAGGTGAAACAACTGACAAGCAAGTCTATGGTATTGAGCAGAATATTTACTGTAGTCTATCTTTTATACCAAGACAAAACAATGTACATGATAACACTTCCAATAAAGTAGGATGAGAAACCATGAGAACCAGTGTCTGGTTATCACTATTCATTCAATTTGGTTTCCATTTCTTGCCGAATGTCTTCCTGACACCTAGGGCATAGAAGGAAAGAAAGAAAGGAAGGATTAAGAGGAAGAAGCGAAGGAAGAAGAAGAAGAAGAAGAAGAAGAATGAATTTTTATTTCGACCAAAGTCATGGTCTTACTCAAGATTCAAATGTGATGATTGACATTAAAACCCCTCAAATGTGTCAGGTCATTAAACTATCTTGGAAGTATAGTAAACTTTGTGAGTATTCAGGATGATGAAATTAATGTTAGAACATCTAAGGTTACAAATGCTTTTGGAAAACTTCCCCATCGTTTGTGGAACAAACACAGTTTCAAAACTAAAATAAGTGAATACAAATCTTGTATTTTGGGCGCGCTTTTGTACGGGGAAGAAATATAGACTTCCTGTAACATTCATATAAAGAAACTAGAAACATATCACTTGTGCGGTCCTCGAGAGATCTGCAACACAAAATGGAAAAAGAAAATTAGAAGAATACCTCCATGAAAGTAAGCATGGTTTTGAGAATTCAATGCAGATCGGTTGGACATGTTGTTCGAATGCAAGATAATCGCCTACCGAAACTCTTTTATAGGGTCAATACGTAAAGGGATTACGCGGCTAAATAAGATCCATCCTTAGATATAGGATATGTTGAAACGATCGCTAAAATCCATACAGCTTAATTTAACATTTTGGGAAAATTATTGCCTAGATTGATCTGAGGGTTTTAAAAAGTATCTTCATGCATCAAAACGATTTGTGTTGAAGAAACAGAAGAATAAAAGGATTCTATCCGGCAATCAAAAGACACATTTATCCAACGCCAAGCAATATCGAAATCATCACTGTCCCCTTTGTGACTTCATACCAAAATCCATAACGGGAGTCTACGTTGCTTCTCCTATTTTCCATCACCTTTTCAAGTCATTTCCTTCTAACACTCATACGTTGAAATCAACGCGAGTGATCATCATAATCTTCCTCCTCCACCTCCTCCTCCTCATCATCATCGTCGTCGTCGTCATCATCATCATCATCATCATCATCATCATCATCATCATCATCATCATCATTTCTCTTTATCTCAGGTTTTGCTGGAGCTCCTGGAGTCTTGTATGCGTAACGGGCTTACTACCTGCACCCTACGGTACCACGCCATTAATTGCTTTCAGCTCTCAAATACTTTCCTGATTATTCTGGCCGTGACAAGGTGGCAGACCTTTTGTAACAGTTCTTGCCTTCTGATACTGTTCCCAAGAACCCAACAATAATTGGCACTATGTTCACCCTTCTTAATTTTCCATATTATTATTATCATTATTATTATTATTATTATTATTATTATTATTATTATTATTATTATTATTATTTACATTCTTCTATCTATCTATTATACACACACACACACATCTGTTTGTTTAACGAAGTTTGATGTTAATTATTATGGAAAAATTACTTCCTTTCGACAAGAACAAATATTTGAAAATCCGTTGTAGCGAAATATTTATCACAAACAACGATCATAGAAACTGCTAACCTAAAAACCTTGTCTATGTTAATTGGTAATTTCAAACATTTACGTATAATTAATCGCTATACTGTTGATCGTTAGAGAATAATTCCGAAACGTTAATCTCTCAGACGCTAACAATTTGTCTCATAAAAGGAACATAATGAATTATTATGAACGGAAATTAATGGATGATCAGAGATATTTGATAGTGGTGCCATAAATGGCAACAGATTAAAAATACTTTAAACGCTTGATTATCAGAGCAGAATTAATGTTTTTTTATTTTAATGGCTTAGAAAAGGAAGTGCAGCCAGGGCTCATGAATTTTTTATAGCACCAACACTATTAAGAAGGAGAGAGTTGTTATTGTTTCCACCAGAGTGCAGAGTCGAATTTGCTCATCGATATGTATCCACTACATTACCCAAGGGCCAGTTTGGATTCTTCAGCCTGGTTACACGGTGTCACCCATGAACATAAACGGTTCCTACAAGGGGCTTCCACGAAGATTCTATTAAACTTCGATCTGAAGTATTTTGGAGCCGTTGCCAAAACACACACACGCGCGCGCGCGCGCGCATAGACACGCACACGCACACACACAGACAATGGTTTCAAATTTTGACACAAGTTAGCAATTTCGGATGTGGGTACAAATCCACAACATGGACCGCCAGTGCTCAACCGGTACTCATTTTACCGACCCTGAAGAGATGAAAGGCAAAGACGACCTCGGCACCATTTGAACTAAAACCGTAAACATGGACTAAATGCCGCTTAGCCTTTTGCCCGTGGCGCTAACGATTCAGCCATCGCGCCGCAATACATACATATAAAGATGCATTTATTCATAAAATGACTTTAACTAAATAAAGAAATTAATTCGTATTGAAGAGTTAAATGCTTATTCTTAAACAAGTGAGAGTAACTTCGAAGTTTCGAGAGCATCGGTTTTAAAACTGTTTGAGGAACAGATATTGGCGATATATAAAAGTTTACAAGAATCAGATATATGATCAATAGTTGTAAAATGTTGAGAAGAATTATCAGCAAAAATGATTTATCTAATTGTATCACCAATCTTTATAAAAACCAAACTATGCTAAAAATATTGCTTTAGAGCAAGATCTGGAAGATAAAACCCAATCACTTGCTACATAAAAAATAAACAATACCATATTCTTTATAAAGACCACCATAAAGTAAATGTTACTAACAATAGTTCACTTGATTTATTTCTTTTCCTATTAGTGATTAATTTTTTTTCAAAGTTGTTAACTTCCTTCGTGTTATATTTAACCCAGATAATTCACAAAATGGATTCCACAAAGTGAGAGCAAAAATCAATGGAAAGATTTTACATATTACCAAATTCTGCATCATCCCAAGAATACTTTTAAGTATTAAGTAGAAAAAAAAATGTTTCCGTATAACAATGTACCTTATCTTCAAACGAACAGGTTTTTATTGAAATATCCAACTATTACGATGAAGAACGCTGTGGAAGCTGCTACAATAAAAACAGTAAAATATAATCAGAATATAGTTTGCTAGAAGACTAACCAAACATAGAAAGAGAAATGTAGACGGGTATAATCCATTGTTTAGTGGCACCTGTTGCTAAATATTTTCCAAGATGCTATAAGAGAAAAAACATTTTCCTCTAAACCACAAAGTCTATAAATTATTGTAGTAAAATTATGTTACGATCTCTTAAGCAAGCATACACGTTTTGCCCAAACGCTAACGACTTCTATTATTTTAAAATCAAACACCTTATGCCGTCGACGTCGTTTTAATTGTATTAATATCTATACTTATACTTGTGCATGTGAACGAAATTGCAAGGTTATAGAATAAATTTGCTGCGTGAAGATCAACATCAACTTGATGCTATTCTAATTAGGTAGAGTGAGAGGTTTTCCCAATGACAAACTACAGTGAATGGCCTTCTTACGAGTTTAAATATGCCTCAAATATATTCGAACTGGTTACAAGTATTTTATTTATACAAATCAGTTTAACGCCGTCACATCAGGTCTACTATATTAGTTTCATTGCTAACTCATTGAAAAATTACACATATACACACACACTTTGAATCTCACGAGGAATAGCCAGTACCTCATTTTTTAGTTATACATCGTCTTAGTCATCTTACAAACGTTTTGATATTACGTGGAAACTTTTGTTTTACACTTGCTTAAACAAGTTCTGTGCCACTGTTGCACTTCTGAAATATACGAAATTTTAATTTTCAAGCTTAAATGATTTAATAGCTTCACTAAAGTCGTCTTATCTTGTAAACATAGAATCTTTATAAATTGAAACTTCTAATATTTTAAGCTTATACTTTTCCTTGGGAGATAATATTCCACGCCCATACTTTCTTCTAGTATATGCACCTTCTTAATAATATAAACACTTTCACCACATACAGTAACCGCTCACGTTAACAAACCGCCATTGTGCATGTGATCATTCTAACTTCCTGAGTTTAGTACAGGATATCCTTAGTACGGAATATCTGTACAATTACAGCCTATAAATCCGTTTTTTTTTATTACAATACAGTTCACCCTTTTGGTCTAGTATTCTAAAATTTTAAACCACAACTTAATATTTTATTCCTTCACTTTCTGTATTCAAATTATTATTAAAATCATTATCAACAATTATTTTGCTTAAATCTTTCGAGTGAATGGGTTAAATTAAATTTCTGTTGCCGGATCTAATTATACCACAATTGGTATCCTACCTTATTGTATTTTATTTATTATTCAGCTTTATAATCAAGAATCATTCTAGATTTTGTGATAGCTTCTTTCATATATAATTACATGTATTCGTTCACTAATCAATATAAACATTTCTGATACACTTACATATCGTAACCTGTAATATTATTCTGCTTTTTATCCCCTTGTGATATCGTCAAAACCATTCAATTTTAGCTTTACTTCTGCATTCAATGCGACAAAATTTCTGTAAAAACTGGATATCATGCATAGTGCATTTGTTTGAGTATATAGGTGGGTATGTGTGCAGGTGTGTGCATGTGTATGATGTATTTTAGTAAATAATTCCATTGAACTCGCTTTTACGTATTTCATCTCAACGCCACATTCACGTTTCCATACAAAGAACGATCTATTTGCAACAACATTTTAATATCGATTGCTGTTTTAAGAGATACGGTTTTGCTTATATTTATTTCACTGCCTTACATTTATGCATACATGCATGCATGTATGAATACGTACATATGTACGTACATACACACATGCGTATATAAATATATATGCATAGGCACATATATTTGTATATATGATAAATATTGATGTAGATCCACAAACACACACACACTCACACACATGCTCACACACACACAAACACACACACACATATATACACACATATACACACATATATACAGATTGTACCTAAATCTAAACATACTGCTATATAGGTATATTTTTACCAAATATCTCTTATACAACTCTTCATACACAGGCAAACGCACGCTCGCACCCACACAGATACACAGACACACACTCACACACGTACACACATACAAACACACACACACTCAGGCTGTTCGATATTAAATTGCTAGATGATTATCACTTCATACATATCAATACATCTTAATACATCTTACTATATCTAAAGTTCTATTTTCTTGGATACCAGACTTCACATTCCTTTTAAAAGTAGCAGTTTATATTGCACTTGCATATATGTATATATATAAATAAAATTTTCGTTCTATCCACATAATTCTACTTTAGCATAATATATTTATCTGTTTCTCTAAACCACTGTCCTTTTCCTTTTTTCCCCAACCTCTCTATATCTATCAATAAATGGATTTCCTATAGAAAAATATGTACCTTCAGAAAGAATTGTTTTTAAATTCTAAATTGCAAGCCTTGTGTTCAGTCTAAAGTGTACTTCAGTGTTAATTTAATCTGGCAAAAACAAGCAAAATTTAATAATGGTATTGTTTTACACATTATATATACAAATATTTGTATATTACACACACACACACACATATATATATATACATGTATGTATGTATAAATATATATATACATACATTCATGTGTGTGTGTGCGTGTGAAAGAGAGTATTATATAAACACGTATATATTTATGCTATATATGTATAATATATATATATATATATATATATATATAATATATATATATATATATATATTGTATATGGCTTTTAGTAACAGATATTTGCAAACGTTGTATTGATTTGTAAACATCGTGTATATGAAAAAAATTGTATGATATTATACACGTTTTGTTGTATTGTCATTGGAATTCTAAGATATGATATCGGTTTTTTCTTTGCTTTGTGTAACAGAATCAAGAGACGATGTTCCGTCCAATGTATTGAAGTAGACGTTCTTTCTTTAATATAGGGTCATATACATACATACACACATAAATATATGTATGTATATATGTATATATGTATATATATATATATTATACATATGTATGTGTGTGTGTGTGTATGTGTGTTTGTGCGTGTGTGTGTGTATCCTTGTATGTATGTATATTAATTCCTACAGGAGACGTAGGTTCCAGTTCGGCAGGCACCCTCCGAATTTTTCTCTCCAAGAGGATTTTCCAACCCAATATTTACATTCTATAGAATGTAAATAGAATTATGTGGATAGAACGAAAATTTTATTTATATATATATATATATATATATGCAAGTGCAATATAAACTGCTACTTTTAAAAGGAATGTGAAGTATACACACACACACACGCACAAACACATACACACACACATACATATGTATAATATATATATATATACATATATACATATATGCATACATATATTTATGTGTGTGTATGTATGTATGTATATGACCCTATATTAAAGAAAGAACGTCTGCTTCAATACATTGGACGGAACATCGTCTCTTGATTTATAGCAAATAAGCATATTACAAAAGAGAATTGTTCCACATTATTTCATTGTTTACGAAGTTCATAAATTATTGTGACGTCACCAACAGATGCATATACATACATATATATATGTTGGACCATTGGACTCAACACGTTTTTACATTCTCTCACTATTTCCCCTTCCTCCTTCCTGTCGAAGAGTGAAGGCTCGAAACGTAAAAGACATTTCCATTTTTCTCGAGCGTCAAACTCATACACCAGCCGTTGTTCCTACACCTGTCTTCGTCTTTGTTTTTCTATAAATTTGAAATATATATATATATTTAACAACAGATAACTACGTAGACAGATTACTACGTATCTGTCTATATACATGTGTATATATATATATATATGGGTGTGTCTCTGTGTGTGTTTATTGGGAGAATCTTTAGAGCATCGGCTAACCTGCATTATGATCTTCGTTCTGGTATTTTATTGCATAAATTCAAGCTCCTGGCAGTCACTTTTACATTTGAAACCTTCGGGATTGGTATATGTATTATTTGGAATTTCTGAGGACGATTGTTCTTTTTCTTTTTTCACACCTTCTCTTTGGAAAGAAATCAAGTATGTTCCAACTTGAAGAGAAATGTTCCTCATTGTTTTATATGCCCTGACATATGCCGTATGTCAGAACTCCCTTCAGGAGTCGAACCTTTCACCCCATCGTCAGAAGAGAGACACATTTTCAATATGCTTCGCAGAGAGATATCGAACTCGAAAATGCTTAGTTACAAATTGATCTCCTTACTCACGCGGCAATTTTTGCACCTACACATTTAACTGCAAGTAATTTACCAAAGACTATTTTCTCTGCTCCTAAAATCCACCCTTCCATCCATCCATCCATCCATCCACCCATCGATCGATCGATCCATCCATCCATCCATCCATCCATCCATCTATCCATCCATCCATCCATCCATCAACCCATCCACCCATCCATCCATCCATCCATCCATCCATCCATCCATCCATCCATCCATCCATCCATCCATCCATCCGTCTGTTCATTCATATTCTTTGCCCATTATTCCTAGGATGTTCGTGAGGATAGAGTCGTCACTCACTTCCTTCGTAGTGTCCCATCAGAAGTATTCGTCATTAGACTCTCCAGTTAGGTTCTTAAGCCAATTGAGACTATGGGTTTTATCCAACCATCTCGTTCTGTGTCTACTGCAAGGGGTTCTGCCGAGTGGCAGACAAGGCTGAATGAAGTTGAACCATTATTTTTTCTAACTGTTACCTAAAACCTTTCCGGAAAACCCACTGGAACTTCCTGTCCAAATGAAGTTTAGAACTATCTCATTTTTTTGTTCATTTGTTGATTTTATCACTATCTTCTCATTGTCTCTCTCTCTCTCTCTCTCTCTCTCTCTCGTCACTCTTTATTCATGTCTGAATTCATGTCTGTTGTTAAATGCTTCATTAAACTTTTACAAATCGTGTTAATCAAGCTTGAATATCGAACCATACTTACATAAAAATTATTTGTAAGTATGATAAAATTTCATTCTGCATATATGTTTTTGCTTTCTAATTGAGCTGTGATAATCAGAATGATCGATTAATGATTATCATTATTATTATTCCCCCATCGCAACATTTCTATAATCTCAAAAAATAGCAAAAAAAAAAACGGTAAAGCCAAAATTTTAAGTCAAACAAAAATTTAGAGGTTATTTACCATATTCTATTCAAATAAATCATGAGACATCATTCCAAGCGCGTAGTTCCATTATTATAAAGTTGAACATCTTCCAACTGAAAATGTTTCGTCTAAACTTAAAGCCAATTCTTAGGATCGGGAAATGTTTAGCAGTTCGAAGAATCAATAGCGTTTCTTTCTAGCGATAAGATCCAGTGATTCAAAGGGTTTACATTCAAACAATGGTCTTTGGCATTTATCTTTTATCTTTTACTTGCTTCTTTTATTAGACAGAGGTCATGCTGGGGAACAGCGTTGAAGGATTTTAGGCGAAAAAATCAATAGAATAAATAAATCAACACCGTTTTTTAAGCGGGGTAGTGTGGGTGGGGGACAAAAAGACACAAACACAAACACACACACACACACACACACACACACACACACACACACACATATATATATATATATATATATATATATACGATGGGCTTCAACAGTATTTCCCACCAAACTCAATCACAAGGCATTGTTCTGGTTGGGTCTCTAGTAAAGACACTTGAAAAAGGTGGATCGCTGTGGAAATGAACACGAAACCTTTTGATTGCTAAACAGCTTCTTGACCATATACGCATGTCTACGTCTATTGTGTGTAGAAATAATCTTTATTAGCATGGAAAAGATATACTAATTTTCTGTCGGTGTATTTTATGGCAAAACCAAAACACGGTAACGGCCCCGAAAATCGCAACCTTTTGGATTTTAGATCTTAAAAATTTGATATAAAAATAAAGATATAGACGCGGGAGTGGCTGAGTGGTAAGAAGCTTGCTTTCCAACAATATGGTTCCGGGTTCAGTTCCCCTGCGTCGCATCTTGGACAAGTGTCTTCTAATATAACCTCGGGCCGACCAAAGACTTGTGAGTGGATTTAGTAGACGGAAATTGAAAGAAGTTCGTCGTATGTATATATATATATATATATATATATATATATGTGTGTGTGTGTGTGTGTGTGTGTATGTATGTATTTGTGTGTTTGTGCTTTTTCCTCCACCATCGCTTGACAACCGATGTTGTATTTACGTCCCCGTAACTTAGCGGTTCGGCAATATACCGATAGAATAAGTACTAGGCTTACAAAGAATAAGTCCTGGTGTCGGGGTGTTCGACTAAATCCGGTGCTCCAGCATGGCCTCAGTCTAATGACTGAAACCAGTAAAAGAATAAAGAATATACAAGTATATAAAATAATTGATTTTCTTTATTTAAATTTATTGAAACTCTTCTAAACAAAGAGACCTATATTTATAAGCAATAAAGCGAAGTTAAATGGAGTCTGCTTGGTTAGCATTTTATATAAAGCATTTATAGTAGGGATCGAGCATTGTCCCTGACAATTACAAAGCCTCGTGGAGAGCAACCTTTCTCGAATCGAAATATGGCGAGATATTTAAAGAAGTCAACAACATTAATGTAATGACTGAAAGAAATTGGATGTGATTTGATATTTCTTTCAGCAGAAAATTGGTCAGCACTAATAGCATTGAAAGAGCAATGAGAAACCACTGAATAATACTGCAAACATCACTTACAATTATAGAGTGATCGATAATGGTGTTATCGAGTATTTCCCAACGTATTCGTTATTGTTGGAAGAACAATGCAAAGTTGAGTGATAACTGCGAAAATGTGTTGGCAATGCTGGGTGTTTTTCTGTTAGGAGAGGAAGTTATGATAACACGTTTAATATATGTAAATAAACACGTCACAACGTATACAAATATCTCCACACATGCGAATAGATATTGTGTACATATATATATATATATATATTCACACACACATTTGGTAAAATGTGGCACAAAATGGAGGCAAAAGAACGTAAGGAAACCAGGGCGTAATCCCACAATAAACGTGAACATTCTCATCCTTCATCGGTTGTCGACCGAAAGTTTTCACCGTTTCGACGACTTATCAATGACATTGTTCAATTTGTCGGCTTCAAGAGCAGAAGGGTGCAACCGTATAAATGAGCAAGCATGAAAGTTAAAATAAGACAAGCACAAAAAAGGAGAGGACTTTAATGTGTACATAGAGTTATATGTGTGTTTGTGTATGCATGTATGTATGTATGTATGTATGTATGTATGAATGTATGTATGTGTGTGTGTGTGTATGTATGTATGTATGTATGTATGTATGTATGCTTATACACACTGAAGATTCTCTTACTAAAGGATACAGTGCAAGAGTAGAATATAATACTTGTTATGTTTGTATTGACTGTGAATTCAACGTTTCCTCAGACTGTAGCATATTCATACTTAGCACACACACACACACATACGCATAACACACTCAATCGCTCCCTCTCCCCCCTCTCTCTCTCACACACACTCTCTCTCAAACGCACACAGACTCACAGGCATATATATATATATACATACAAACACACACGCAATCTTACGCGTATGTATATGTATGTGTGCATGTGTGTGTGTACATATATACATATACAAACACACGCAGGTATACGCGTATATACACGTATATACATATAAATATATTTGAATGTATATGTATATATGCATATATTTATATGTATATATTTATGCATATATATATAAATGTGTGTGCATTTATATGTATATGATATATGAAAAAAAAAGTATATATATATATGTGTGTGTGTGTCAAATAATAGTGATTTGTTCCGTGTAGGAAAAAGGGTTTAAGGAGCTAAAAGTCATAGAAATATAATAAGATTAGGAGGTGAGGCGGGAAGGACATAGAGGCAGACAAGACACGTGACTGTAAATTCTTTTCTGTTTCTATCTTCAGTTATGTATTTTCCATAAATACTTCAAATATTGTTTTTCTTGTTTTCAGGATTTCTACGCATTTTTTTTTCAGTTTTCAGCAGGAAGTCTCTTTATTTTTCGTCTCACTGCGAGAGTATTATATGTGTTTGTCTCTATCACTCGTTAAGTTTTGGGGATTTTTACCAAAACTCATTTACCCACCTCTCTCCCTGTATACGCAAATATATAATGCATATTAATAATATATATGCATAAATACATACATTCAAAGCATACATGCATATATACATACATACATACATACATACATACATACATACATACACACACACACACACACACACACACACACACACAACACACACACACACACACACACACACACACACACATATATATATATATAGTTAATCCAAACAAGAAAGCACAAAAAAAACACAACAACGCGAGGACGTGGAACAAATACATATATATATACATAAATATATACCGTGATCGACCAGGCTATCAGATGTTGCTACACATCACTGGTCACAATGCGCTTCGCGTTGTTTTAGCCTTCAAATGACGCCTACCCCCTGGCTAAGCGAGCAGGCCAACATATATATATATATATATATATATATATATATAACATTTTTCATTTACTACCGACTGAATCTGCGCGTGCGCGGTGAATTTGAAAAATTATGACATATGATGATGAGACACGTATTATTTGTCTCTAAATTATATGTTAATGTAATGGCGCGGTCACTGATGAGAATTTCGCCTAGCAAATTATTTTATTTGCTAAAGAAATTCGAAGCCTTAGAATAACCGTAAAAAAATATAACAAGGTAAAAGTTTCTATTTTTCATTCCTTTCGAAATTGCTTTTAAATGTGGTTTTGATAGTTTTGACTGCTTCTTCTAGCGTGTAAAATTACCAGGTAAAGGTAGTTTCTCTTGTGTTTAAACGTACACCATTATATATATATATATATATATATATATATATATATATATATATTTGGTTAATTTATCAATATCTCAGTCTTCACTCTATAGTGATACTCTCTGTGTATCACGTATACTTATTATTAATGTTGTAATGTATATTTTAAAAGACTGCTCTTATGACAACTTCCATTTTCATTGTTAAGACGTAACCTGACAACGTTATACAGAATATATTTTGTGCCGTTTGCATGATTTATCATATGTATGTGTGTGTCTGTGTGTTTGTATATATATGTATCTATACACATACGCGCGTACACACACACACGCATATGTTTGTATACAAGTATATAGATAGAGAGACACACAGAGAAATAGATGAATTAGGGACACCGGTGTTAGCGTTTGGGTAAGTAGTTAGATTTGCATCGACGTGGTTTCGTGTTCACTTTCGTCACAAGGCGCTTGAAGAGAGTGTCACCTGCCGCTAACTTTTCCATCGGTGTGACTGATGTCTGTTGACCAAATTGAACTTGCTGAAATGTGACCATGCTGAGGATCAGTCGACTAAAGTGGCGTGAAGTGGAATTGAAACCCTCTTACCGCACTAAATGCGAAGTGACCTTCTAAATCATATAGCTACACCTGCATTTCTGTGACTTTAAAGGTATCGGGTCTCACAAAAGTCAGACGAATTTACTATTTTGAATTGATCCATAAGGAAATATCAGTAAAAGGTCGATACTTGCACTGTGTGTAGCAGGTTCTGAAATGATTTACATATTCGTTCTTAGTACGTTTTGCAAGATCCGAAAGAAAATATGTTAATCTCTGTTGTGTACAATTTCTTCATTTTACGGCGACGATGTGTGTACTTAATACATCCGGTTTATTGGTGCAATGAATTCTGGAACACCATGTTTCTGCATGTGGCTCGTCAGTCAGAAAACCAGGACCTTTGAAACTAAACAAGTCTCTGGCTTTGTTTATAATTTCAGCGAACAAAACTGTTTGCTCATCTATGCAGATATCTGCTAACCAATAAAGAAAATCGCTATTTATATTGTGTACAAACGAGATTCGCACATTTATGTTTAATGCATTCTGTTATCTATTTTTGCTTGTTGCATTTTCGCAGATAATTTTTATTCAGAGCCATAATTACGTTCTCTGTCTGTCTGTCTGTCTGTCTGTCTCTCTGTCTGTCTCTCTGTCTCTCTCACTCTCTCTCTCTCTCACTCTCTCTCTCTTGTTTTTAATTTCAGGATGAAAATAACTCGAATTTCTCGCCTGATATAACACCGATTGTCTTAGCAGCACAGTGCAATAACTTTGATATTGTGCACATGTTGCTTCGCAAAGGTTTCTCCATTGACATGCCGCACCATTATTTCTGCCTCTGCACCGAGTGTGACAATCACAAGAGATTCGACCGCTTTGTTCACTCACGCTCACGTCTGAATGCCTACCGAGGTTTGGCCAGCACCGCTTACATGGCACTCTCCAGCGACGACCCGGTTCTAACTGCTTTCGAACTGAGCGAACAATTAAAGGGTTTAGAAGAGAAAGAAAAGGAGCATAAGGTAAGGTGGTGACGTTGTCAGTGATAAATACATCTACGGAATCTTATCAAGTGGTTAGGGTGTTGTGATCGGGATTTCTATTCGTAGGTGGGAGGTATGTGGTGCTCTTGAGTAAAACACTTCATTTCACTTTGTTCCCGTTCATTCCGCTGTAAATGGTTCACTCCGCGACAGACTGGATGTCCCATTCAGACGGAATCGTTGTCCTGCCCATCCAGCCTGCCAGGTGTCATCATTAGAAGGCTAAACGAAGCGAGAAAACGCATTGTGACAAGCGGGCTATATCCATATTCGATAGTTCGATCCATACAGCGGTATTGCATTGAACCAGTGTATTCAAGAATTATTAAGATTTGAAAAGAGCATGAATTAGGTTGATTTTTATAATTCCTTCTAACTTTCGCAGACGATTAGCAATTTTATGGGGGAGAGTTCCTCGATTACATCGAACCCAGTGCTCAACTGGTGCGTATTTCATTGACCCTGAAAGGATGAAAGGCAATGTCAACTTCGGTGGAATTTGAACTCAGATTCTGCCAGCTCACCGCCTTAAGGTGGTTTTAATCATAGTGTTGCTCACTGGTGTCTCTTGTAAAATTTAACTAATATATCTATTTCAATTAAATGATTTAATATCACGTGATATTTATTATTCATTATATTACCATTTTTTTAAATATATGAAGTAACTTCAAAAACATGACTTTGTTTAATCAGAAAAACATAATAAAAATTTGTTTCTCAGACCAGAATAACAGGCGACTGCATTCCCTGTGTGCGGATCAGCGAGGTTAAACGTTAAAAGGAAGACAAAAATGTTTGATTTTCATCCAAAACAATCTAATTCTTTACTTGCATCCTGGCTCTTTGTCACAGAAAATACAACGGGCATTTATTTTAGAGAAATTGATAATGCTATTCTTGATCCAAAATGGAGACACCTTAGAAAATTTTCTACGGGTTTAGATATACTTAGTATATTCCAACTTATATAAGCAAATTTATCAGTAACAACCCGGTCAAAAGCTGTACTACGTTCATTAAAACTAAATAAGCGTAATAATCCTAAGAATGTATATAATTGAATAATATTTGTCTATTTTTGAATATCAAAATACTAATTGCATCATTAGTCTAAAGAAAACAATATTTGTCATTGTGTTCGATTATAGCGAATTTCTCCAAGACACGCAATTCCTCATTTCAAAAGTGCGAGAGAATATTGGAATGATACAAACAAATGAGTTAATTGTAGATGGTTAATGTTATCAAAAACTGTTGAAGACAATAAAATTATATTTATTACAAACATTAAGATTTCCTTTTATTCGAAAAAGTATAAAAGTATATAAAAAAAACAGGACATTCTATATTGAGAGATTAATATTTAAGGAGTTAATATATTGTTATTGAATTGTGAATAAAGAACTTTTATTTGCCTTTTTACCATAATTATTTTGGAAATATTTTCTCTCGCCTCATAAACATTGAACTGATTGTTTTTTTATGAAGTTCCAGTCGCTGAATTCCATTTCTTTATTACAGAGTGAGTACAAATCTTTGTGTGATCACTGCAAGAATTATGCTGTCGAATTACTGGAGCTTTGTCGTACAAATGAGGAAGTGATGGCAGCTTTACATGGAGGGTCAGATATTCATGATTTGTCCAGAGTTCGTATGGCGATTAAATATGAACAGAAAAAGGTAAGATTTAAAAGAAAAATGTTTTGGTGATGCAACACTATGAAACTAGTCGTCCAAAATTGCCGTTCCATTATTATGAAAGAGTGTAAAATTGAAACATAGATTAACCGTAGTAGGCAGAGAGTATACAAGAGTAACAAGAGTTATATAAGGGTCGTATTTGTTGAAGAAGACCATGAATCTGAGTCTGTATGCTCAGGAAGATTTTTTTGAGTGAGGCTGTTTGTTACCCAAGCTTGCAACCCCCCCCCCCCCCATAACAGAAGAAAGGCCACCAAAGTTGACAGGTGGAGCATGAAATCACTGCCACCGTAGACATTATCGTCAGAATGCATAATAATAATAATAATAATAATAATAATATGATAATAATAATAATAATGATAATGATAATAATAGTAATAATAATAATAATAATAATATGATAATAATAATGATAATAATAATGATAATAATATAATAATAATGATAATGATAATGATAATGATAATAATATAATAATGATAATAATAATGATAATGATAATAATAATGATAATAATAATAATAATAATAATAATAATAATAATGATAATAATAATGATAATAATAATGATAATAATAATAATGATAATAATAATAATAATAATAATAATAATAATAATGATAATAATAATAATAGATGATGATGATGATAATAATAATAATATTACAAGCTATCATCGTCTTTTACAATTCCACCACTTCATCGCCGTTGAGTCTTTGTATTTTCTTTTGACCCAGAAATATTAAAAGTAAACTTAACCTCGGCCTGTTTTGAATTCAGAACTGCAGAATCATTCTCCATATATCTTCTTTGCCAAAACACTTAATATTATAGAATAAATAAAAATACGTTGCGTTTGTTGATGCAGGGCTCTGTTTTCACTTTTCTATAAACACAAGTAGGTTGATGATGTTACTGCTGTTGAAAGAAATGAAAGCGGCAAGATGGCAGAATCGTTAGCAAGCTAAGAGTTTCGTTCGTCTACACGTTCCGAGTTCAATCTTCGCAATGGGAACGAAACTAAAACCATTAGATTGCGAGAGAACGTCTTATCTGCATGGCTAAGCCCGCCCCAGATACTGGAATTTCGACATTGCAAATATAGCTTTAGAAATATTAACGTAATGCAATTATATGTCATAATATCTCGCAAACAACGAAAACACTGTAAAATACCATTGCATGAGGTTGATAAGGTAAACTTAAATTTTGTGCTATGGATTAACAACCGCGTAAAAAAATCTACATTTATTTAAAACTACAAATATATCTTCTATAAACTCTTAAATCTTTAACCTATATTTTAAAATAGTTGAAGAGACTTTTTCGTAACAACCTACTGATCTCACTAAGATAAGATTTGTCTATAGTTAGGAAAGTTATATTTTTATTGTTTCTAAGACAAAAGATTTAACAACAGATGCATAATTTGCATAGCAGAAACAATCTGAAATATATTTTCAGATATTTAAATTATCTACTAACGATAAATAATTACATTTTCTAAAATTTTTATAAATAAATATATCTAACAGATTAAGAATTAAGATAATAAAATAATAAAAACGGCTTTTGTTTTTTTAAACAAAATTATCAAATATGAAAATATCAAGTATAAAGTTATAAAATATAAACTACAAAAATGTAAAAAAAAATGTAGAACTCTTTTAGAAATAATTTCAATAATGAAACTAACAATATGTTCTATGAAATTTTAGAGTCTTATTGAGATTGGCGAAAAGGAAAAAAATTAGGATAAAAATTCTAATGTTTATCGAGATTTTCAAAGATAATATGAAACATATTTTTAATACAAAAAATGCAATAAAATACAAAAAAAATGCAATAAAAGGTCAAGAAGACTCATAAAAATACTAGAACATTTATTATATAAATAGCTTTAAAAAAATCTGGGAACAATATTTTGAAGTTTCTAAAAATATGAAACTAAATTAAGCAATAAAGAAACACACACATACACACACATGTGTAAATATAGTCACGCCCAGAAGAGACTGGTAATTACTCACACACGCGCGAACTCAAAACGTAAACTTACAATCACTGACTTAGTCATATGTATGTATGTATGTATGTATGTATGTATGTATGTATGTATTATGTGTGTGTGTGTATGTATGTATGTATGTATGTATGTATGTATGTATGTATGTGTGTGTGTATGTATGTCGTATGTATGTATGTATGTATGTATATGAATAGATAGATAAATAGACAGACAGACAGCTAGAAAGAAAGAAAGATAGATAGATAGATAGATACATACATACATAGACAGACAGATAGATGGATAGATAGCGAGATAGATTGATAGATAGATACACAGATAGACAGACAGACAGATAGATGGATAGATAGATAGATAGATAGATAGATAGATAGATAGATAGATATATAGATAGATTGATAGATAGATAGATAGATAGATAGATAGATAGATAGATGGATGGATGGATGGATGGATGGATGGATGGATAGATGGACGGACGGATATTACATATGTATGACCATTTTAGGTAAATCTATGGATCAGCAAGATCGGGAAAATTTGTTTGACCTCTTTCTCTCTCCTTTCTATTACTTACTTAGCCTGTCTGTCTCTTCTATATATGTATATGTATACACGCACACAAATATATATATAGTGAGGGAGAGAGAGAGAGAGTAGGAGGAAGAAAGGAAGACGGAAAGCGATACTAGTTTAGCGGCATCATCTGACACTTAAGTATCTCCAGCACAATTCAGACTTTTTTAAGCATCCAGGCCATGTTTCAAGAATAGCAATTACTCGATAGAACAAGTGCTGCTCGCTCCTTATCGCGAGAATAAAGACATGAGACGTGATTTTCTCCTCATCCATCCTTCCATCCGTCCATTGCTGGCAATAAGAACTCGGAAACTTCATTGATGCTGAGCTCCCAGTTTTATCCCTAAACTCTTAAAAATGAAAATACACAAATAGGCGCAGCAAAGAAATAACAAGTTTACTTCTCAAGCACATGATTCCGGGTTCAGTTCTACTGTGATGCACCTCAAGCAAATGATTTCTGCTATAACCACGGGCCAACCAAATCCATGTGAGATGATTTCATTAACGGAAACAGAAAGAAGCCTTAGAAACGTGTCGTATAAAGCGCCTCAGATATGTAATAGTCTACATTTGGAATATTCTTCAAGGGCCCTTACCTAATTTTGGCATTGAGTGCTATACAAATGCCAGAACTGGACGTCATTGTATCGTACCAAAGGTACCATCTATTCCATATAAATTCAGGGCCAGGTGCTGCAATAGCTTAAGGATCAAATGCCCGGGCACAAAAGTTAAGAAACTTACACAATGTGGACGTAAATGTCTTCACAACGGAACTGAATGAGACATACTTCTCTACTCAATAGCGGATAAACCGACGACCCGACATGAGGTACAGACGAAGGCAGCGAAGCCGGGACAAAGGCATATACAGGAGTGGTTATGTGAAGCCCCAACACCCTGAGGAAATCATCCGTACGTGGATCATAAGTAACGGTGCAAAATTTCGGTGGTGCTCCATCTCAGCAACATGAATGAGATGGATAAAAGATTATATTGGGATGGTGCATAAAACTATTGCGGGTTTTTTTCGATAAATTTTATTCAACAAAAACAATGACAATATTTAACAAAAACATCTTTAAATGACGGTCTGACTGTCTGGCAAGCAAACGGGAAGCAGTAATTGAAGTAGATGGGGAATATACTCCGGAATAATCATTTAAAGATGTTTTTGTTACATGTTGTTATTGTTTTTGTTGAATAAAATTTGTTGAAAAAAAGACACAATAATTATGCACCAACCCAATGTGTGTGTGTGTGTGTGTGTGTGTGTGTGTGTTTGTGTGTGTGTGTGTCTGTGCGTGTGTGTCTGTGTGTGCGTGCATGTGTGCGTGTGTGTGCACTCACTGGATATAAAGAACCGGATATAAAGATTGATTCCAAAGTTTGGTACAAGGACAGCATTTCCGGGGAGGATGATAAATCAATGACATCGATCCAAGTGCTCAATTGCTACTTGTTTTATCGACCTCGAACGGTTGAAAGACAAAGTTGACCTGGGCGGAATTTGAACTCAAAACGAAAGAACGGACGAAATGTCGCTAAGCATCTTTCCCGGCGCGGTAACGAATCAGCCAGTCTCGCCGCGTTGCCCGATTTAAGCATTGGTTTTAAATTTTAACACAATGCCACAAATTTCGGTTCTTATTTTGTCGACCCTCAAAGGATGAAATGCAATGTCGACTTCACCGGAATTTGAACAAGAACGTAATTACAAACGAAACGCCGCTAAACAATTTTCCCTGGCATGCTGAAGATTCTGCCGACTCACCAGCTTCGCCACACCACAGGCAGCCATTAATTAGATGCGAGCGAATATTGCGACAGTTATCATTTTAACAACTCTATTAATGTGGACGGCTTGTGGTTCGTTAATTGAGTTTTGAATAGATATAATTCAATTAGGAGCTATAATTTAGGTATGTTACATAACAAATTTTCCAAACAGAACTCTGTGTGCGCGCGCGCGTACGTGTGCGTGTGGAGGAATTTTAATTTATTTTTCGAAGTTTTCACCGATGGAGAAAAACCGTTTCGTTTGCTAACCAAAGAAACAAATTCATAGGAATACAAATAAAAAGTTAGTAATTTTGTACGCTTATTTGTAAGTATACATACACACATACATACATAAATACATACACAAATATGTACGTACATACATACATACACATATATGTATGTATTTATATATATATATATATATATATATATATATGTATGTATGTATGTATCTATCTATCTATCTATCTATCTATCTATCTATCTATACGTGTGTATAAACTGTTTTGACTAGGAGGAGAAGGCAGTCTGTCTTTTCTCATATATGTACACACACACACACACAAACACACACACATATGCATATATGTGTGTGCATATGTATATATATATATATATATATATGCATATATATACATATATATATACATATGTACATATATATATATATGTATATGCATGTATGTATGTCCCTATGTGTGTGTATATATCTATGTATGTATTTCAAAGTAAAGGTGTGTATGATTGTATATTGAAAATAATCGAATCTTGTCAAAAGAGAATACCTATTTGAATTGTTCCTTGAGCGGCTCAGATAAAAACAAAAATATCAATACAGATTCAGTGTTATTTCTGAAGTTAAGGTTTCTGTTTGTTATGTTTACGCATTTGAATTTTATGAATTACCCACAGGGTTGCTGTGTCTGAGTCAATAAATAGCTTTCTTTGACTCGTTCAAATAATCTTAATAAAAAAAATAAAACGTACAATAAATACATAATCGTAAAAATGTAGAGCCATCTGAAAGAATTAGATTTAAATATATTATATAGAAACCTGGCAATTACACTTCTCATGTAACGCGTCTATAGCATTTCATGCAAGATATGTTATATAGAACTTAATTTCAAATCAAATTGGAAGCTTTAAGTGTGAAAATGTGTCGGATCTTCGTCGTCCGATTATGGTGATTCAGTTAAGTCAACTCCAATACTTGTTCCAGAATTAATGTGTAAATGGTTGAGCAGCCACAGATAGGTGTATTTTAAAAATACTTTATAGGCAGCATCAGGCGGTGAGCTGGCAGAATCGTTAGCACAACGGATGAAATGCTTAGCGGCATTTCAGCCATTTATAACTTTCTGTATTCAAATTCAGCCGAGATCGAGGTAGACTTACATCCTTTCGTATACTATAAAATATGTACTAGTTGAACACTGGGGTCGATGTATTCCACTTAGTCCCTCCACTGAACTTGCTGGCCCTGTGCCAAAAACCTGAGACCAATTCACAGGTAGCATCAGCCTGATACTCACTAATCAGTGTATGTGTATGAGGGAGAGTGTTGTCTGGACGCCCCTAGACGATGAAGTAGACTAGCCCAATATGTAGATATAGAGGGAGAGTCGAGACGTCGAGTAGACTAGAACAGTAGTAGAGAACAGTTGAGTAGCGGAGCAGAGTAGATTGAGTGGAGGTAATCCGAACGTGCGAAAGAGAGAAAGAGAAAGAGAAAGAGAGAGGGAGAGAGAGAGAGAGAGAGAGAGAAAGAAAAGTGGAGCTAGTCTTTTTGGATTACAGGTACAATCTCCTGACACAAACGTCTATCGAAATTCCGTCTCCCAGACTTCGTTCACATCTGAAATTATAGAAAAAATGTAATTGTCTAAGATGCCGCGCAGTCTGATCGATCTTCGGGACTTCCTCGCTGCAAAATAAACTTCTTTATCATTCGACCATACTGTGCAAATACTTGTGCTGTTAATAACGAAGAAAGGCGAAAAGACGAAAGGAAGAGAAAGCAGATAACATGAAACTATATTGGAACTGGCATAAATTTCCAAGAAATTTCGTGTTAAATATTTAAATATTGCATCACAGAAATAGAAAACTAGTCAGGTTAGTTCTAGAACTTGTAATATAGTATTCAGAGAGACGAATGAGAGCTCCATATAGTCAATCATTGTCACAGTAACTATAAAAAAAAAGAGAAAAATAAGATGTGAAGTACGCCATGTTATGTTCCATTGTAAACTTTACCATTTGTTTCTGCTTCTGTATACCATATAAGCCATAAATGTCTCTCGTATCTTTTATATTTTGAATTTGATTATTTCTATATAGGCCTATGGGATTTCCGTTGAAGCACAAGCTGCAAATTTAATTATATTTAAATGTTTCTGGAAATTCTGTTGATTATTTCGAAAAATAAAAAGAAACTTATTAATTTATGGCATTCGATAGAAAGTATACGGTAGCTCTGGATTACTGCAAAACTTGAGGAACATAAATTATTAAGATCACGTAGACAAGCGACAATCAAAACAATCATGAGCGTATCCAGTCTTAATACTTTCTGTCAGATTCGAATCCGAAATGCAGGAGCGATTAGCATATACGCGTCCAAATCTACCGGAAACGGATTAACAATAAATATGTACACAATCATTATAAAGATTAAATAGACTTTTTTATTTGTGAAACTGGATCCAACTTTAACCGTCTGATTTGCGTCACAGTGTGTGTATATGTATGTATGCATGTAGTTAGGTAAGTAGGTATATATGTATGTTTGTATGTATCTATTTATCTACATCTCTCTCTATATATATATAGATATGTACATATATTTACATATATATACATATATATATACATATATATATATATACATACACACACACACACGCACACACACACATATATATATACACATTCATATTAATATATAAATATACATATACATATATATATATGTATATATATATATATGTATATATGTATATGTGTGTGTGTGTGTGTATGTGTGTGTGTGTGTGTGTGCGTGCATGTGTAAAAAGGTTGAATTAGATTCGTCCTTTAATTTGGAGGTTTCCAAGAAAAGTTTCTAATATTGATTCTTCAGATTTTGTTGGTTGTTTTCAGGCGTAAATTTGTGAATATGAAAATGATCCTTGTATCTGATGTTTTGTGAATTTATGGAAAGGAATCGCATAAAACTCAACAATTTTGTTAAAAAAGAAGAGAAGATGTTAAAATATAGAAGAGAATTATAAGATCATTTCGTACAGAGATATAGAAATCATGCAAATTCATGGTTGAACTGGATTAATTAAATTAATTAAATTAATTATATATCAATATACTCGTCACTGCAGGAATCATAAACAAAATTTTTACAAAAAACTTGAGAAAAGAAATAGCAGAATAGAATCTAGGAGATTCATATTTATCCTTATGAAAAGAAAAAGAGAGATATGAGTTCGGTTAGATATTAAGTATAACTAAAGGCTATAACGCTATAACGATTATTTGAAAATATAGTAAAAGAGGTTTAAGAGACGTTCCCTATATATATATATATATATATATATATATATATATATATTGTTATATTTCGGAATGGTCATTTTGCCAGTTTAGCCAATAAAAACACACGCACTATATATTTGATGTTACTTTGCTTCATTGTTATTTATAAATAATAAACAAAAACAACAACAAAAACAAATTACATGAGCGTATATAAACAGAAGATACAAATATTACAGGCATCCCCCCCACACACACACTAAATAAACATAGACGCACATAGAGATATAAGCATACGCAAATGAAAACATACAATAGAAATACAAAATGGCTGACGGTTAGTAAGGAGAGACACAAATAAGAAAGAAGAAAACAAAGGACCACTGATGCGGTCACAGGAGTGTGACGAAAGAACTCTGGCCGAAATAAGATTAAGATTAATGTAAAAAATAAACAACACTGAAGCAAAGTAACATCAAATATATAGTGCGTGTGTTTTTATTGGCTAAACTGGCAAAATAACCATTCCGAAATATAACAATATCTGTTTCAACACACGACTTCACATAAAAAATCTTGCACAACAAATATATGAACGTATATATATATATATATTATATAGAGGGCATTACTACATATCGTCAGAATGCAACTCTAGAAGCAAGTCAAATGACTTGCTTCGAGAGTTGCATTCAGTACGATGTGTTTATTTATTTTAGTAGTTTTGACTTTAAGTGTTCCTCCTAGCGCGTGGCGTTTATGTGTAGTAATGCCTTCTATGTAATATAAATAAATATATTTAAGTGAAAAAATTGGTGGATTTTTTCTCTTATGAGGTTTTTCACGCTGACTACTTGATAAATTCTTACAAAGATTTTATCCTATTTTCAAATATACATATATTATACATGTTCATATCCCACGGGTGTTCGTAAAAGCCAGTGAAAACCTGTCTTAGCTCCATGGAATACACTATATATTGAATACCTGCACACAATTGACAAATTTAGAAGGAAACGAATAATATTTTATTTCAAAAAGATAATCAGTTTTGCTTTTCTCTCACTTTAATATATTTCAGCTTATTTTATGAATAATTCCAGGTCTTTGGATCACTTGGGGAGATAATTCTTTGCTTGTGTCTTCAAATAT
>NC_043012.1:41102966-41107966 GCF_006345805.1 Octopus sinensis
CATCTAAAATGAAAATATCTCCATTTTCTGCTTCAGTATCTCTTTTCAATTCAGCTCTTTTAAGATCCATCTACTATAACTTATAAAACCATTTGTTTTATATCAATTAGAGATCCCGATAAATATATTCTCCATAAAAATATAAAGCAATATTCATAAAATAAGAACTGCAGGAGAGGATTTTCTACAACGTGTCACATGAACAGATCGGTTTTGTGAATTGTGTCACAAGAACAACAGCGAAACGCCTAGATTGTTATTCATTATGACCTGATTGATGTGTGCTTTGTGATAAGACATGCTTCAATTACGTTAAAATGCAACCTAAAATCGAATTATCTTTTGTTCTTATCCAGCAGATACGTTCTTCTCTTTAATCAATACTTGCTTCTCTATCAATATTTTTGGAGACTACTCAGTACTAATTCATTGAACATGTTATTGCTAAATCAATTCTGATAATATACTTCGTTGCTTGCATTTTAAATATCAACTAGAAAGAGCTTTGTTATTTAATAACCGACGCTTTGTTTTAAAGCAATGCATTAATCCATCTCTTACAAAATCAACGCGTTTCCCTTACTCAGGACGTTAAGATATTTTTAAAATAATTTACTTCAATCAATGTATCTAATGTATAACTGTAATAGAAGCGATAGATGAACTTCATTGTGAAATTTAACACAGAATTTCATAGATAGGAAGCACATATAAGCTATTGGAGTTCACTGAGTAAAATATTGCACTTGCTGAAATTTAATTTTTTTTTCCTTTATTCTACGTAAAAGCAATATATGAAAGATGAAACAATGGCTTCTAGTGCAGAATATCTACGAAAACTTTAAGAACAAAAGACTGAATGCTCTTTCATAGAGGTTTGACCTAAATTTCCAACATTAACGATTGACAAACGTAAGAGAAGATGAAGCAGAAGCAAGGCGTAGATCAAATAAATGCTTGTGTTTATCTTTTACACCGATTTAAATATGGCGTCATCTGTGTTGTTTTCTCTTGTGTCCCGTAAATGTGGTGACTCAACAGAGATCGACAAAATATGACAAGACTGAAATATACACAGGCTCGATATGGTATGAAGGAAAGCCTGGAAGATGTTGCTACAGCTTGGCCGATTGCATTCATGACTGGAAATAGCAGAAAATATAGAAAATATAGAAATAAAAATCAACTTCGTTTGTATGTGTGTGTTTCTGTTTATGCTTGTCCTCCACCACCGCTTAACAATCGGTGTCCGTTTGTTTGCGTACCCATAGCCTAGCGGTTCGGCACAGAAGACCGATAGAATAAGTAGCAGGTTGAAGAAAATGGGCTGGGGTCGATTCATTCGACTGAAAACTTTTCAAGGCCGTGCTGCAGCCTTGCCGCAGGCTAAAAACTGAAACAAGTAAAAGATAAAAGATAAGAAATAAATTTAGCAAGATTAAAAGGAGTGACTAGGAAAGTATTATTGTTCGGGTTAGTATGCAGGGGAGACGACTCAAAACGTTTCTAAGCCAAATGGCTTCGTCAACCGTTGTATAACGTACGCCATTATTTGCTGGCAAAGTATTAACTTAATTACTTATATAGAAATGAGCTTCATGAACATTTCATAATAAGACAACACTAGCCATATTCAAATAATTAAAGCATTAGCTTGACTATTTCTATTATAGACAGATAAGATTAGTTGTAACGCTAAAGTAAAAGTATGGCGTATATCATCCTACAAACGAAATGTAGAGAATAAATTATGAGTGTTTGCGTAGTAAGACACATTTTGAATGTATATGTCAGTTATTGATTTCTACTCTAGATACGTTGGCGAATGCGCTTGAACATGGATCTGCTTCAAAAATTATCCATGTGTAAGAAATTTTAATTTGGCGTGAAGTTAAAAGTATGCGAAACGAAAAACAAGAAAAGATACACAAACAGCAACTAAGAAAAATACTATATATGCATGTATATGTGTGTATATATGTATGTGTGTGTGTGTGTATGGAAGGTGGTGTATGTATATGTTTTTGTATGTAGCTAATGCATTTTTATTATGTGCAATACAATATATATATATACATACATGTGCGTGTGAGTATATGTATATATATTATATATATATATATATATATATATATTATACTCACAAATATTATATATATATATGTGAACATATATATATATATGGAATTGGTGGTGTATGTATGTATATATTTGCGTATGTATGCACGCATTATGTATGTATCTAATGCATTTTATGTACAATGCAATATATATATATATATATATATATATATATATATATATATATAGACATACATACATACATACATATATATATATATATATATATATATTATATATATATATATATCTTATATATATATATATATATATATATATACATATATTCGTGTGTGTGTGTATTCAGATACTTACATAATTCGCAGCAAAAAATCCTTGTATACAAAATGAAATCAATTTCTGATTTCTGTAAGACAAAAGACTTGGATACCTTATAAAATAAAAGCAAAAAATATAGAGAGCTGTTCCAAATAAAATAAAAGTGAATATTACACTATTTGTGTGTTTTAAATGGCCATCAAAAAACTATTATGATGCACAGTTTCTGGAGTTTTGTTAAAAGAAAATTGAAAGTAAGAAGAGATATGTTTTGTTTTTCTTATTTCTAAGAAAGTTTTAAAAGACTTCGATTTCACAACTATGTAGTCATTAACAGTAAAAGAAATCGATGGAATCCGAGAAATTAATATTTAAATGCTGTAACTTGCAACACATTGGAAACAGCTTAAATTGTTTCATAAGTAATCGGTTATTAGCAAAATAAAAGGAAAACCATTTCCACACATCTTCCTTAAAAGTCAGCCACCAACACCTTTTCTCCGTAAATTTCCAGATGGGACTCTCTAACCCAGAAACACTAAAATATTGGAATTCTATGTAATAGTATTAACCATCGATCCGTATCATTAATTTTTTATAACTTGCACTCTCTTTGGTTTAACAAAAAATATTTAAAACACAAACGCATACATAAACACACACACAATATGGTTATTCTTATTGTAAGAAGTTATGAGCAGAAAATAAATAATTAAAAAGTAGCAAATAAGTACATACCTAGATTTATATTTTACCAATAGGAACGTATAAACATATTGTAACCCTGATAGTACAAATGGTAAAAGGAGGTTTATAAACCTATATAGATACACTGAATATATGGGTGTGCTAGTATACATATATATTTGTATATATATATATATATATATATATGTGTGTGTGTGTGTGTGTGTGTGTGTGTGTGTGTGTGCATACATACAAGTATATTTGTCGTCATGATAGATTGGTAGCCACTACACACATTTTTTTCTTTCCTTGTTTCTCTCCTTGTTATTTTCTGTGTCCCTTTCTGTAGAAGAGCGTAGGCTCGAAACGTAAAAGACATTTTCAATTCCTGAGCGTTATACTAATACATCTGTTGGATCTTTTCAATATCGTGGCCAGGACCCCAGATCTTTCTAGTTAACTAAATAATTTGAAACTTCGTGTACTCATAGAGTGGAACTAGTTTATTCGCCAGTTTGAACTAGTTTATTTGAGAAAAATCTATTTTATGACTTTAATCGTAGATTAAAACTGCGAATTTTAACCAATGAGATTGCTTGTTTTCATATGTAAAACGTTACTGCGATCTGTTAGTGTGACGTTGAAAGCAGTTTTAACGTAGTCTGCTCTCTCTTTGTAAGTCTGTCTGCCTCCCCCTCTCTACTATATTACATTTATCTTGCTTGAAATCATGAAATAAAACGTCCTCTTTTTTTCTGTCTGTCTGTCCTTTTCTCTCTCTCTCTCTCCCTCTCTCTATCTCTCTCTCTCTCTCTATCTATCTATCTATCTATCTATCTGTATATATGTATGTTCATATATGTATGTAAATATTTATGAAATAAATAAACACACATATTCGTGCGGATGTATTAAATATCTAAAATGTGTGAGCCTTATATAATTAACTGATGATATATATATATATATACACCATATATATCTATATATATTGTGTGTGTGCGCGCGTGTAATGTATGTATAATTATATATATGCGTGTGTGAGCGTGGTGTGTGTGTGGTGTGTGTGTGATGAAAGGCAAATAGACCTCGGCGGAGATGCCACTTCTTAATAGCAAACGAAAGCGCTTTGTTTACATTTAAGATGTTTAATACGTCACCAAATTGGTGGTCGAGACGGAGTAAATAAAATAAAGCCGAATGACGGAATATCATTGGTTAAAATTCTAATTATTAAACAACGTTAAACTTAGAAGTTACAATTCCGTTTTCATTCTGGTTTACAATTAAGTTTACTTTTGACACATTCTACCAGTATACGAAGTTTCAAATTGTTTGGTTCAGTAGGAAAAATTTGAAAAAACTGGCTTCAGAATAGAAAAGATCCCATCTGTTTGTTTTGTACACTGCCTGTATTCATCTTTTGTTTTTTTTCGTGAACTCCCCCCCCATTATATATATATATTCATATATACATAGCTGTCTATTTCTCTGTATTACTGTATCTCTTCTCTCTCTCTCCTCTTAATATATATTATATATATATATATATATATATATATATGTATATAGGGAGAGAGATTAAGAAGGAAAGACAGGTAGATAAATTGCTAGGCTAGCAGATTGTGATAGGTAGGTACGTAGAAAAGTAGACTGGTAGGTAAATAGGTGGATGCATAGATTTTTTTCTGACTGAAATCAGACGACACTTCTCTTCTAATTTGCCACTCCAAATTAAACTTCTATAGATATTTCACTTGTATATTATATGTGGTTAATTAGATTTTTTATTTGTTCTCATTTTCTATGAATAAAATGAATATGTTATCAAACAAACTTATTTTTGATGCCTTTGTTAGAAACTGTTTCTAACTACACCTTTGATTTCTCTACTTCCAGCTTGGTGAGATACT
>NC_043012.1:41109186-41114186 GCF_006345805.1 Octopus sinensis
TAAATTACATTATTATATTATTATATTATTATTATTATTATTATTATATTATTATTATTATTATTATTATTATATTACTATTATTATTGAGTGAGATAGCAGTGCGTGCCATCAAAGTGACACTGGGATAAAATATACGAAGCCCAGTATACCTGTCATGAGTACCAGATTGATAAGGGTACACTAGACACATGCATCACAACCGTGTGTGCGTGACATGGTGATCTCATATCAAGATAAACTGCGCATGACTTTGCAAGTGGGGCCCAGTTAGAATTTTCTTCAGGTCGAGTAACCCATTCTGCTCAAAACGTCCCTGAATAAGGGTTGTCTAAGGATGTTGAACGAAACACCCATGCTTCCGAATGTGAATTATCCAAACCCCATAGAATTCCTCTCAACACTTGGCTATGATGCTCCCCCACTACTTCTACTCGTGATCAGAGATGCACATATCGTCAGCCACTAAGGGACATGCTCAACTGGTTAAGGTCAAACAACTGACAAGCAAATCTGTGGTATTGAGCAGAATATTTGCTGTGTAGCCCATCTTTTACCAAGACAAAACAATTACATGATGACACTTCCAATCAGTTAGATCAGAAGCCGTGAGAGCCAGTGTCTGGTACTGCATCAGGGCATATTTATTATTATTATTATTATTATATTATTATTATTATCATCATCATCATCATCATCATCATCATCATCATCATCATCATCATCATCATCATCATAATGTCTGTAGATATGTTTTAGAATTTATTTCTATCATTATGTATACTATTTTATATTTTATTTTTTCATAATTCTATGTTTTGTTAGTTTTTGAAAATCTTGAAAAAAGAGTTTGCATGGTAATGAAGGTGACACATTTTAAGGAAAAAAATCATTTTATAATTATGTTGTGGGTAATTACGTTTGGATTAATTATCAATAGCTTCTAGTTATCTGAGTAAACAGCAGTTGAAGACTAAAATAAATGCTTAAATTTTCTCATGAATTCTAAAAAGTAATGGTAACAAATTCGTTTGAAATCTAGTGGAAATTGAATATATTTAATTACAATATATACAAAGAATACGTTTTACCCATTTTGGAACAAGGAATATTTTATAACAAGATGTGTTTTGAATGAATAAATGAATAAGTTTGTTCATTTTCATAGTTGGGTGTCGGAATCCTCAAGCAGAATCGGTGAGGCTCCCCACACGCTGACAGCTCGTGCTGCTGCCGTGCACTCATCCATGATCCATCTCGTCATGACCTTGTTGTTGTATGTCCACCTTGGTCGTTATCACCCTCGAGCCGACTTTCCATCAATCAGCTTTCGAGCATGCGGGCAACGACACGTGAGCCCTGATAATCAGGCAAAAATATGAGTTTAGTAATGGTTACAAATAAGTAAACCCATCGAGTAAGACTCAAAATAAATCTTCCGCGTAAGACTTGATATAATTCCCTTGAGTAAGACAAATAGTCTTACTCAAGGGAATTATATCAAGTCGTATCATTTGTCGTATACAAAATGTTTAAAGGAGGAGCCAGAAATACATTTAGAGAGAAATATAATAAGGGCGTTTCCGAAACCCCCTAGATACTGACTTCATGTTTCTAAGTAATCTGTAAAAAATTCAGGTTTATTTGTGTTCTAAACACCAGCATAATAACCACATAATTCTTTTACTATATTCTTCATTATGTTTACAATTAATTGAAACAAAATCAGTATATTTCAACGGGATTATGATAATGAAAGGGCTAAATTGTAATAAGTATCCTCTCTAAATACCAGGAGTTATATAAGGAACAAATTTCACATCAATCTCTTTAAACTTAACTTATTCGAAACTTTGTTTATCGTTTCATTTGCGCTTTCTTTCTAACTATCCTATTGTTGTTAGTTATGGGGATCTATCTATTGGTTTCCATCGTTTAATATACATACATACATAATACATATATTTATAGATATATATATATATATATATATATCTTATATATAATATATATATATACACATATATATATACATAAATATACTATACACACACACACACACACACACACACCACACCTATATATATATATACAGAAGGAAACCAATGGATGGAGAAGGAAGAAACAGAGCATTCCTTTTCACTTTCTCTCCTTCCCTCTGTATCTGTTTCAAATTCTCTCAATTGCTCTACGTCTATGTTGCTGTACAATGAGATACATAAAGCAGAGTGTGATCTCTACCATTCTTTGCAACCTTCTACGCTCTATTCAAAGTTCCGTTCCATTACCCTTTCCGCGATTAAAATAAATAATAAATAAATAAGTATAGGTGTATATATTTTCGAATACGTGATTATTTATTCCATTTAACTTAAGTATTGTGTGTGTGAAAAGTCAACTTCTAGGATTATCGACTCACAACACATTAACAACGGCTAACAAAATATCGATAACGATGACGGGTACACAACACAAAGTAAACATCCATTTAGATAGAATATAAATCGTAGATCGGGTGGTATGTTTGATAACCTTTGATTTTTTGTAAATTCTATGATATTGAATAGCATAAAGCAACCATTAAAGCATGGTATGGATTTTGTACGAGCTACACGATGGCCTGTATTAATTCAAACCGCGCATGAATGTTTTTGACAAACTAAACTATATAAGTGGAAGATCGAAACCAGTTCAATTCTAGTTTTCGATAGATAATTCTGTCTATTCCAAAATGAAAATAAAACATTACCAATTATTCTACAAAACAACTTGAGGAAGAAAGTAACACGTGACTGATAGCAACAATGAGCTGTATTAATGATAGGAGCAAAATTTAGACATCCTATTGAGCCAGGAATTACAAAGAACGTCTCTGTCAACATTTCTAAAGAGAAAAAAAGTTTCACTGATCGGCACAGATAAGACATGGATACGCGGTGAACTAATTCATCGCT
Source organism: Octopus sinensis (assembly GCF_006345805.1). Classification (NCBI taxonomy): domain Eukaryota; kingdom Metazoa; phylum Mollusca; class Cephalopoda; order Octopoda; family Octopodidae; genus Octopus; species Octopus sinensis. The sequence continues at coordinate 41,112,141 of NC_043012.1, forward strand.
ACAACAGATGATGGCTTCATTCTTATTAGATGAAGCAACATCTATTTTAATGAACTTCGCCAGTGAAAGACATTTCAATGTTACTGGAAGAGTAAATTTTTGTTGACAAAACTATCTCTTTTCGCTTTATTATTTCTTTTCAAGAGAAGTAAACTAACATGTCAGGGGGAAAAATTATAAAAGATTAATGGTAGCAAAAAGCCGGACCTCTGTTTAAATTAAGTACTAATAGTACGAAACTGGCTGTCACTGTTTCTCACTATCAGCAACATTTGGCTTTTAAGAGCTGGGACTTGGCTGTGTGGTACTATATTCCCACTTCACAACAGATGTTGTTTCGTTCCTCACCAAGCAAAACCTCAACAGCTTGAATGAAATTTCCCCAAGACTATCGCAATCGCGAAGGAAAAGCTAGTTTCTACTTATCTCCTCTTCATTACTTCCTCTTACAACCGCGAAACTGCTTCTCTTTATAGTATCTACTTTACTTGTTAAAATTACCTGAGTCCCAAACTCCAGGCTGTACCATCTTCATTGCTTCTAACTGTTCACCGGACCAATTGAATCAGCGTGGCTCTCCTAGATGCTCCCGCTCACTACCGTGTCAAAAACCATTATTATCTATAGATCTTCACCTTCCTTCGTTTCCTTTGCCCAAATATGTTTTATTTCATTCTGCATGATGCCCCATCCATCAACAGTACCGCCACACTTACCTATTTATTTCACCTCCCAATGTTAGGATTTTGTCTCCCTTCACATTCTACTTGTCACTTAATCGATTCAGTGATGCCTACAATTTCCGGGTTCTAACCTGGAAACCGTAGCCATCTCCAGTGATTATAGCCAACAACTTACTTGCAGTAACAACATGTACAATTCAACCAACCTGAACCGAATGTATTGAGTGTAGTATCTTTTTAAGAAGAAATACATCTGCACCGAAAGAAGAAACACAATCAGCTGTACGTTATCTTAGCCGCAAGGAACCGATTCAAAAAGGGTCAAAACGATCGGTGTGACGAATGGACATTCTCATAAATTCCATTTTTTTCCTCATACACACACACACACACACACACACACAACACACACATCTAAATTATTTTTGTGACCATTCGTTATTTGCAACCTAAAAGCAACAAGTATAGTCGTCACTAAAGTGAGAGAGGGTGCTAGTCAGCACTGGCATTACTAGAAATAAGAGTCAAAACAACTCTTAGCCACATGAGAGCATTTTTCTAACGACTGACAAGGGAGACAGTCTCCCTCCCGACGGCAAGCGTGATGGAGTCATATCAGCGCTGATTTCAGATTTGATTAATCTTCATCAGTGACGCATTACTCCGTCGCCGAGGGTTAAGAACTTAACTCACTTTGTCAGTCTTGTAGAGAGCACCATAGGAAACATTGACCTATTCCGAAAATGGTAAAGTGAGAATTATAAACTATCAAGGTGGCAATTCACAATTTCAATCTCTCTGAGGGTGCATGGTTCAGTAGTTAGAGTATTGGATTCGCGAGATCGTGATTTCAATTTCTAGATCGATTGGTGCCGTTGTGCTCTTGAGCAAAACACTTCATCTCACGTTGGTCTGTGGATCACTTCGACACCTAACATAGTGCACCTGTTTAGGCATTGTTGATTTGATGGGAAGCGTGATATAATGTGCAGCACGAACATGGCATTATTATAAACAAATCATTTGTGCATATCGTTCGACAAAAGCTGAACGTTCATATTTCGTCTTTGGCGGGAAGGTCCATCATATATATATATCTGTGTGTGTGTGAGTGTGAGTGTGTGTGTGTGTGTGTGTGAATGTGTTTGCGCGTGCTTATTATGTCTAGGGATTAACGATTATCTCAAAAACAAACAGAAATTCAAATGGATTAGAAATTACCTATCGACGCAAAAATATTTTGTATCGATAACCTAGAATAGTATTTAAAAGCGAAAGATATTTTTTGATGTGTTTTAGGGGTGGGAATAGAAATAGAAAAGTGATAATATTTGCATTATGTCCAATCTTAATGTATTTTTAT
>NC_043012.1:41119186-41126686 GCF_006345805.1 Octopus sinensis
TTTGTTCACATTCTATTCACTCACTAAAGATATATAATATTTCATTTTTTTAAATTCTCATTTTCAATTGATTTCTGATAAATTGTATGGATTGCGATGTTAATTTCAGATAAATCAGAAAGGGGATTATACCAACGGGTAAGTCTTTCTTCTGATGTCAAAAAATGGAATAAAAGGAGAATCTAAACCGTTTACCTTTCTCTTCTCTCTCTTTCTTTCTCTCTCTGTGTTCCTTTAAGTCTCTCTTTCTCATACTCACGCATAAAGACACATACACACACGCAAGTGCGCATGCAGACGTACATACACACACACACTCACGTGTGCATATATATATATATATATATATATATATATATGGGGGTGGGTGCGTGTGTTATGGTGTTTCTAGAGCCAGAAATATATGCGCACCTGGCAGAAATGCTTTTTGTGCGATGAGTTTATCATTGAATGGGTGATTGCTAATCTGACATCAAATGCAGAATGAAATGGGAAGATTAACACATTCCATTCCATTGTATTATTCTGTTAAAATCAGTCTACCTGTCCAACGTTAGTGAACAGGTAACCAGAAACATCAGCAGACACAAACGTGCATGCTCCTCAATCAAAGCTACATGTGATTGCTCAAAGATTACTAAACGGGATACTAACATGTAGCAGCTCTCAGGAAAACTTTTAAGAGCAATAGGAAGCTATAACAGAACATCTCACCTCAACTTGGCATATAATATTGAGGCTAGGATTATTGATGTATTTAACTTTTCTCTTATCAATGACATCGACATAATTTTCTCGAGAGAGCAGCAGCTATTCAACGTGAACAAAATAAAAGTAAGCTATAGCTGCGTATTGCTTAGGGTCAATGTCATCAAGGTCCATCCTAGCCTGAAAGCAAAACACAAGAAATACAGACACACAAACATAACATACTAACATGCATTCACACATATGCATATACATACGCACACACACACACACACACACACACACACACACACACACACACTTACATACACATATGTATGTGTGCGTATATGAATGTACGGATGTATTTCGTGCTACAAGACTCGTGACAAAATCCTTCTGAACATTTAAAATCAACTTCGTGCGCACATGTGTGTATATGCGAGCGCGTGTATGTGACTATGTGTTTGAGTGTTTGCAGACGTGTTTATATATGCGTGTGTATGTGTGTTCATGTGTGTATGTGCCCATATGGGTGTGTGTAAGTGACTGATAGACACTGGCTATGAATCAATGCAGGCTTGTTACACTTAACGCGGAAGATCGCAAGCATAAATTAAAACAATCACAAATCACAAAGCAATGAAAATAACCTCCAAACAAATTCAATCTAATAGAAAATTTTTTTTTTCTAATTAAAGAATACCATCTTACCCTAACCCAGTGTCTTTATCAAACGAGTACTAAATAAATTACAGATTAATTTTCACTGGCAAACTTTCCTTGAACAAGTGTCGAAACATCTTTAATGGGATTACGGTAATCCTCTGTTCTGGAAATACAAAACCCAACTACTTTCTTGACGTTCTTTTTACAATGAAATAATTTTCGTTTTCATTAAGAAGTCTTGTTAGAACATTTTAGGATGAATTCAATCCATACATTGAATAGAACCGATGAGAAACATTCTTCGTTGTAAATTGTAGAGCTTTGGTTAACCTATCAACGCATGAACCAATATGTCCCTGTTCTATGGTCTTCATCTTGTAGCGTGTGTCCCACCTCCCGCCATCCAATGTAAATGTGATGATTGAACGGTATATGATTTCGCCAATCATATACCGCTGTCTCCTTAAAATCAGGTGCTGAAGCAATGGATTACCAACCTTTGCGTTCAGTAGCAGACACTGATCTCTACATGCGTGCGTGTTTCGAGTGCAGACCTCGTGTATGGCACAACTTGCTTCTTTCCTTGACGTCTCCTGAAATACCTGAGACAAGCGTTATCATCAAGAAGAAGTCAATCCTTGGCACTCCGCAGATCCATTTGCTTTCGCTGTATGTCTTCCCACAAATGCTTCAAAACGTAGAACTCTCGATTGACAGTCTCTGTCGAAATCTCAATGCACAACACCGTGGACGTCGAAAGGAACGATGAGAATGCGGGTCTGTCGCCCGCTTTTGAAACAGACTTCCGTCGTCCATAAATAAATGCTGCGTTGCAGACCTAAGAACAATGGTGACTTGAATTCCAATTTAAAACAAAATCACTTTGTGTTCAAACAATATAAAGCATAATCATCCATTTATCTATCTTGATTTGGCTTTTATTCACTTATAAATTTGTTCCGATATTAAAATACTTTGCTTCGAGATTATTTTGATTTTTACTTAGAAGTAGTTCGATGTCTGCAAAAATAATGTGGACGGGTAACACGTTTCTGTGGGGATTAGTTCTGGTCGGGGAATAATGGGAAGAACGAGGGAGAAGTTTAGAAGACAAGACAGGGTAGTATGGTGGGAAGGGAGTAGAGTAGTGTTTCGTATAATGATGGGTGGCGGGAAAGCGGGTATAATTAAAAGGGTTGCGGTCCTTTGTAATGCCAGGGGAGGGAAGAACTGAATTTGTTCATCTGTGAGTCAGTTTTTGCAGTGGGTTGCTCAGGGAACTTTTGCTAAACATCTAAAGGTCTTTCTTTTAAATACGGCGTCGAATATTCGAGAGGGTAAGCAGCTTCAGCCCACCCACATAAGTTAGGGGATTGGACGTGACACATAATACATGTATTTTGTCTGTGTGTGCTCGTGTGTACGTGCGTATATGTGTGTCTGTGTGTGTGTGTGCGCGCGCGCACGCGTGTGTATATGTGTGTGTATAAGTGTGTTCGTGTGTGTGTGGGTGTGTGCTTGTGTCGTGTGCGTAAGAGTGTATGTGTGTGTGTAAGTGTGTGTGTACGTGTGTACGTATGTGTGTATGTGTGTATATGGGTGGGTGTGAGCGAGTGCCCAGCAACATCTCCGTCAATATGTCCGAGCTGCCCTCTAGTGTAAGTCTCGTTGAACTTTGCAGAGGGTTGGTTAAAGATGGCCACAACATCTGCAGAATGAATTCAGAGACAAGCATTAAAGGTCAAGTATATCTCCTACAAATAAAACACACCACCTGTAATCAACGACCTCACGGATAGTGATACAGTACGCTCTCCATTCGGCTCCCTTTGCCGCCCACGTTTTTCTTATCATCCACGTAGTGCCTTCCTCAACACACGCTAGGTTTCACACATCGGTGCCCGAAAATGCCCAAACCGCCCTTTTACTTTCATCCAGCTGTCAACATGTGACTATTTAAGAACAATATAAACCACACAGTTTTCGCTAGTCTTGGAGGACTTTTGAAGTGCCTACGGACATCGCCCCTCATTTCAGAAGAAACCATTAAAAATATAAATCAATACAAAACTTATGTTATTATCGACTCTTTACAGTGGAATTAAATTTTTAATAACAGTGGCACTATGGTTAGGTTTACCGAATTCATATATATATATATATATATATATATATATATATATATGTGTGTGTGTGTGGTGTGTGTGTGTGTGTGTGTGTGTATGTATATATATGATTCTTTTATTTTTTATTCTTGTATTAGTTTCAGTCATTTGACTGCGGTCATGCTTGAGTACCACCTTTAGTCGAACAAATAGACCCCAGGACTTATACTTTGTAAGTCTAGTACTTATTCTATCGGTCTCTTTTGCCGAACTACAACTACAAAGTTACGGGGACGAATATATGTGTGTGTATATATATATATTACAGGCTCAGTGGTTAGAGCGTCGAGCTTACGATCGTGAGGTTGTGAGCTCGAATCCCGGACCGGGCTGCGTGTTGTGTTCTTGAGCAAGGCACTTTATTTTACGTTGCTCCAGTTCACTCAGCTGTAGAAATGAGTTGCGACGTCACAGGTGCCAAGCTGTATCGACCTTTGTCTTTCCCTTGGATAACACTGGTGGCGTGGAGAGGGGAGGCTGGTATGCATGGGCGACTGCTGGTCTCCCATTAAACAAGCTTGCCCGGACTTGTGTCTAGGAGGGTAACTTTCTAGATGCAATCCCATGGTCATTCATAACCGAAGGGGGTCTTAATCAATCATTATATCTCTCTATAATATACATTATCTCTCTCTCTATATATATATGTTATATCTATATATATGTTATATATATATATATATATATATATATATATATATATATATATATAATATATATATATATATATATATATATATATATATATATAATATATATATACATACTTATACATATATATATTACAGCATACCAATATATCTAACTATATATAATATTATTATATTATATATCTCTATATTTCTATCTCTCTACCTGTCTGTCTGTCTGTCTTTCTCTCTCTCTCTCTATCTATCTATCTATATATATCAATCTATACCCCGCTATCTCTCTATATATGTATATGTATATTGTATATATTTGTATGTATGTAATGTATGCATGTATGTATGTATATATGCACATATATATATATATATATATATATATATATATAATATATATATATATATATATACATAAATACATACTTACATTAATACATCCATATATATATATATATATATATATATATATATATATATATATATATATATATATATATATATATATGTATATATATATAAATATTTCTATAGATATATATATATCTTCTGATGTTTTTGGAAGAGGAACGGATATTTTTAAGTTGTGCGTATTTTTTGATATTCATCTGTTGCAGTATCCATTGGCTGCGCCTTTTATATCCTGATGCAGCGATATAGAATATATTGTTTTACTTTGGAGGGATGTTCTATGCATCTCGTGAAAACGAATATTTCTCAAATGCTTCATACCAGGAAAGATGTTTATACAAAGACACGAAACCATTCCTTTATTGCAGAAACCGTTTTATTATCCACCATGATTCCTGCATATAAAATTGGACCCCGACTCTTTATCTGTATAAGCAAGCTTTCCGATCTAAGCATACATTCCGTCCATCCGATCTGTATAGTTGAGCATTGTTTGACTGTAGTGAGACTATTTTAACAGAATGGTTCTTCTGTTAGATGGAATGATATGAAGATGAAATGGTACCAGACATATTTTATCTCTTTTCTCTTCACTTCTTTCTTTCTCCTCTCTCCTCTCCCTCTCATACACATATACATATTGCCATATTGATCGTACCGTACAACAAGTAACTAAATTATTTAGCTTTTCGTTTTGGTGGAATTATCATCACAATTTACTAGTATATTTGATGGAAATATGAACATTTTTCTGGATATTTTTTCTACTTTCTGATGGCTATCCATTTTTTGCCCATATTTTGTGAAGTCTTTGAAAATATTTCTGCTACTTTGAAATGAAAGAAAAGCTTATTGAGAATTCATAAATGAAACTTAACAATTATATCTGCTACTTTGTCGTGTTCTTTTTCGTACTTTTATCTTTATTCATATAATTCTAAAACCGTACTTTAGTTATCTATAAGGCTCCGCTAGATAATACAGATAGATAAACCGAAGTAGACAGACAGATTTCTGTAAATATTACATTAGAGATTGCTGATATTTTATTTATCAAGGGTGATTTTAAAAAGTTTTGTGCTTCATGTATCTAGAAACTTGTTTACCAAAGTATCAATTGGCGCTTAAAATTAAATTTAAAAATAAATTCTTTTTTTAAATGTTGCTTATAATAAGATTAGAATTTCTTTCAAAATCCCATAACGCACAAGATTACTAATAGGTATCATGTTAATAGAGTCACATTTTATATTTGATAGAAAAATTAAAAGATAGAGAAGATTGGGGCTTGTCACATGAGAAGTATAGATTATTCTGGAGATGTAACTTATAAATATGTTGGGTATCTCTGTTTAGAAACAATATTTTGTCTATTGGTTTGGCATTAATTATTTTTGATTTTAAATAATCATTTGTGTTCTTAATTGTTATTTTCTATAGGACACATTTATAAAATTTAGGTTTGATAATACACGCTTATCTGTTTTAAGAAATGTTTGATAGTAAAACATTTAATAAATCTTTCTAAGAGGTCTTGCATGATTCGAAGTCTTTTGTCGGTATCTTTCGATTTGTTACGAAATCGGATTAACCAATTGGATTAATGATTCACATAGCATTTTCCTTGTCTCTATAAGGACGTCAATCTTGAATCTTTCCTTCATTCTTATGATGTTTGTGTTTTCTCAAGTTAAAATGTTCCCTCAATTATTGTAACATTATAGTTCGAAAAAGATTGTAAAAGGGTTTTCCACTTTCAAAAGACGAAGACTTTTTATTGTACTCGGCGTTAGAATTTTAATTTGACGTAAATTCTGTAAATTTAAACTGACAACCATTCATGCAATGATTCAGAATATATGGTGTATAAACAATAATTAGACTGTTAATTATTACTGAACTTATTAGAGGAACTGAGCAACGCAAAGCAAAACTCGTATCAGAAATATTTAAGAATGACTGTGAAAGAAAAAAAGCGGAATAATGTTTCCCAAAGGTTTCCTTTCCCCGCCAAAGAGTCGATATACAAATATTTATTGGGGCTTACAGGCCGAATCAATCGTTTTGAGGCAAGATGTAGAGAGTCCATTTCTTTAACAGTTAATTTACATATTCTTGAGCGTGTCTCTTTATTGATAACTGAATTCAAAGCGATATCGAAAAACGTGTTTACTAATAGGATGTAGAATAAATTTACGAAATAAAAGAAATTTAAAACTGTAGCTTATGCTGTTAAGGCCTCCATATCTACAGAACCACTCGAATCCCTATTATTAACAAATAATTGTAGATATTTATCTTGAATCAAATTCTTACCAATAGAGGATAGTGAAACCTCAGTTTTCAGTATCAGGGGAAGGTTTTCTATTAAGAAGCTAAATTGAAGTAAAGTTAAATTGTCAAAGTTAATTAGTCGATGCAAGATAAATTGTCTCAATGAGAATAAATTATAGGCAGAAAATCTCCAAATTACACGCGATTTCTGTATTATAGTATAGTTTCATCATGTCAGCAGAATTGTCATAATAAGCACAAATTTATTTAATTCGGTTAATAAAACTTATTTGAGTTGAATGGAAATTGTTAGATAGAAGCAACAAACTTTCTACAATCTATGTACATTTTGCGTTGCAGTTGGAACTGCACGCCAACATCTTCATGTTGTTACGCGAAAATATTTTCTTGTGATGCATGAAAAAAGTGCAAATTATTTACATTGTAACGAAATTTCTGAAGTTCTGAACTGCTTCTGGCATAAAAATCCCAATATGGCACCGTTTGGTAAATATTTTCTAAAAGCAACAGTATTTTCTAAATTACGAATATTTGATAGTGATCTTCTATGAGTGATTACCAGACACTGAAATTGTAATTAACACCTTGTGCAATTTCTTTCCGAAGAGAATTGAGTGTGAAGCAAAGTT
>NC_043012.1:41131686-41156686 GCF_006345805.1 Octopus sinensis
CGTAAAGATCGACAAAATGCCGCTAAGTATTTTGTCCGGGGCGGTAGCGATTCTGCCAGATTACCGCCTTCATTGATAATATTGATTTCAAATTTTAGCTCTAATTTCGGGGGAGGGTTAAGTCGATTTCATCGATCCTAGTATATCACTGGTACTTATTTTATCGACCCCGAAAGGACGAGAGACAAAGTCGACCTCGGCAGAATTTGAATTCAGAACGTGAAGACGGACGAAAGGTCGCAAAACATTTTTCCCGGCTTGCTAACGATTCCGCTGCTCACCGCTTTTAATTGCAATGATAATATTGACAATGAAAACAATAAATTAACTCACAATCGTTTCAAATCGGTCGCTTTATTTGTAACTCCTCTGCCCAATCAGTATTAAGAATATTCCAAGACATACATTCTGCCTGGTTGTGTCTTGTTTACTGGAATAGTTTCTGTCTTGTCATGTAATTATTCTTTATCAGTTTTAATTACCGAATACATAAAGTTTATTAGAATACAAATCAGAAAAGCGACAACAATAAAATTTAACGGCAAAGAATTACAGAATTCGTTGTTTCTTGCCTGGTTCTCGGTTCAACTTCTTGATTCCCGTTCCTCGTTAAACTGCGAGTGTCTCTGAAATACGGAGAAGAATTACAAGTTCTATATTTTCTTTCTTTCATGATCTACATTGAGGTGCACGGTAGACTGTAGCATTATTTTGATGTCACGGGATCAAGTGACCGACTGCATAATCGGATGTTGTTACACATCGCTGATCCCGATACGCTTTGCATTGTCTTTCAGCTCTTGAATGACGCCACCCTGCCGGGTAGGCCAGCACTCCTCTCGTCGGAAGGATAGTTCGTTGCGGAGTGACCCATTTACAACAGAGTGAACTGGAGGAACAGGATATGAACTGTTTTATCCAAGGAAACAACGCTCCGTTCGGTCCGAGAATCGAACTGCGATTTGGCGATCGTGATTGCAACATCCTAAACACTAAGCCACGGATCTTCACGTTCTGATAAAACAATGAGAAAGTCCCTTATATTTAAAGAATTTATTGTAACCGAATTACTCATTCCACGTCAGTAATTCAATTCTTTTGTAAGAAAATATCAAGGCAATACATTTAAAGAACGTGGAAAGACTCATCTTAAAATTTTGGAAGTTTCTGATATATTAAGATAAATTTTAGAACGCATTATCCACCATATTTGATGTTACCAAAGTAAAGGCATATATTATCGATCCCTTATCCGTTAGATGTGTGCGAAAACCTTCTCGCTATAATTACTTTGACTTTCATCTAATCGATCGTCAGGCCAACTTTGCAGAAAATTTAAGTTCTTGCATATTTTAAAATTTCTTTGTTTCCAGGTTATCTAAGAAACTCGATGTAAATATTCAAATTGAAGAAGACATGGTATGTTAATGTAAAACAATGTACTAGGCTAGATATAGTTTTATGTCCCCGTTTCTTAATTCCTCATTCTATCTCTTACCATATCTCCTATAAACATTAGGCCTCGCTATCTATCTTCGCATATGGTTCAGCAAGCAGTTTTTATATTTCTATTTGTAACACTTAGCTGTATAAAATTATACAAATTAATAAATTCGTTAAAAGACCACACGCATCTAGAAGAGGCTAAAGATTATTGATTGGCCGCAGAACTTGAATAGAGCTCCTTCTTCGAACCCACAGTGTTGTAAATGTAAAGACAACCTAAAAGCGGTTTTTGAAATCAAAGCGTAGACATGTAGCTACTAAATTCTAGATATGAAACAGGGTCTTTTTATGGGTGTTATCTTCAATAATATAGGCATGGACGCATGTTATATACGAAATTAGATACAATCGCCCACACACACACACACACACGTACACGTGTATGTATATATGTATTTATGTATGAAGTTATGTATATGCATCTCCATGCATGTATATAAAATCATGTGATGGAGTTGCGCGTCGAAGACGACGTATTGGTGTTCAACCTTTGCCGAAGGACCTGCACAAGCGATTCGTTTATAGAGACCAAATGGTTTGTGTCGCACATTAGCTCACGTTCTCCATCAGGTCGATAATTATCTGTACAGATGCATGGTGTGCCACACTTCTGGTGTCGAAGCGATCGTAACGTAACGTGAAATAGAGTGTTTTGCTCAACATAACACCCAATCTAGGAATTGAAACCATGATTGTGAGTGCAAAACCGTAACCACTCGGCCATGTGTTCTCACTAAAGTTCATATACGAACCGAAATATATGCATATCTATCTATCTATCTATCTATCTATCTATCTATCTATCTATCTATCTATCTATCTATCTATCTTTCTCTCACTCTCTCTCTCTCTCTCTCTCTCTATCTATATATATATATATATATATATTATATATATATATATATACATGTACGTACATATATATATATATATATGTATACATGTACGTACATATATATATATATATATATATATATATATATATATATATATATAATATATATTCGGTTAAATAATTGAGATTCTAGTGAATTCTAAAGAATTCACATGAATATGGTCCTTAACTAGGATGCACCGGAAATCTATATGGTGTTAACCATACGACAAGTGGGGTGATTACAAATAGGAAAAAAGCAACAAGAATGGATGAAAATCTCGGTACGATCGTTTCGTACGAGGACATCTGTAATAAGCTACAAAAAATGCAGTGAATACAGATGGCTCGTACTCGTCAGCCGAAAAAACATCAGAGAATTCCCAAACATCAAAAGGGTTAGATACAAAAGAGGTTGTAAGATTAGCTGCATTGAAGAAAGTTCGATTCATGGAGATCTGATGAAAGGTTTTAAACCTATAGAATTTATGCATGTCTACATATAGCTCATATTGAATATTTGATCAAGTTGTGTGAAGAAATTTTCGGATATAGTCATGCAAAATTTCTGAAAATCCGATGAAAAAGTCTTGAACTTACAAAATATGTGTATGTCCTTATAGTTCATAATCCAGTTTTGTGGAGAGATTTAGAGTACAATCATGCGAAAAATACCCCATTTTTCTTTCCTTTCTAATGACCTCTTTGTAACCTGACAATCTATTAATAGTAACATTTATAAATAAAGAAATAAATTGTTGACTTCAGTTCGAATTTGGTTCTAAACAAACTTAGACTGTTTTGTTAGTATCATCTTGTGCCCATCCCCTTAGCTTCCCCTTTCCTTTCTCTTTGACAGCTTAAATAGCAGTAACTGATTAAATTTCTACCTCCTTCCTCCAATTTCTGTGATTCTTGAAAATTTCATTAACAACCTGAACCGCTACAATATAAGACTGTCATTTTGCTTCTCATTCGGATTCCCTGATATTTTTCGCATGATTGTACCCTAAATCTCTCCACAAAACTGGATTATGAACTATAAGGACATACACATATTTTGTAAGTTCAAGACTTTTTCATCGGATCTCCAAAAAAATCGAACTTATCTGCGATTCTTGTAAATTTCAATAACAATCTGTTCCTCTACACGACATGACAGTCACTATGTTTTTACTCAGACTTTCCTCTACATGATGTGCCAGTCACTTTGCCTCTTATTCGGATTTTCAGAAATTTTGCATGACTATATCCGAAAATTTCTTCACACAACTTGATCAAATATTCAATATGAGCTATATGTAGACATGCATAAATTCTATAGGTTTAAAACCTTTCATCGGATCTCCATGAATCGAACTTTCTTCAATGCAGCTAATCTTACAACCTCTTTTGTATCTACCCCTTTTGATGTTTGGGAATTCTCTGATGTTTTTTCGACTGACGAGTACGAGCCATCTGTATTCACTGCATTTTTGTAGCTTATTAAAGATGTCCTCGTACGAAACGATCGTACCGAGATTTTAATCCATTCTTGTTGCTTTTTTCCTATATATATATATATATATATATATATATATATATATATATATTATATATATATATATATAATATATTATGTATGTATATATATATATAATATATATTAATATATATATATATATATATATATATATATATGTTATATATATATATATATATATATGTATATATATATATATATAATATATAGGCACCTCGGGAAGTGTCTTCTATTATAACCGCGGGCGACCAAAGTCTTTTGAGTGCATTTGGTAGACGAAAATTGAAAGAGCCCGTCGTAATATATATATATATATATATATATATATATATATATAAATATTATATATATATATATATATAATAAATATATATATATATCATTATATATAAATATATATATATATATATATATAATAATATATATAATATATATATATAATATTATATAGTATATATATATATATATAAATTATATATATATATATATATATATATATATAAATATATATATACATACATATATATATATATAAATATAATACACAACTTCATTTTGAGATTGCTAGTGTTAACAAAACTCGCAAATAATTTCGGGGGATTTTAATATGTTTTTTAATCTTTTATCATCCCAAATTTTTTATTATACCTATGTTTTATAACTTTTAAATGTAAATTCCCTGTGTTTTATGTATAACACCGATTTTTATCGCTTTATATATATTTTATATTCATATATTTGGAATTTATATATATTCGTTTTGTAAGAATATATGAATGTATGTATGTATTTGATTTTCGAGCGTGGATCTTAATTATGTTCCTCTAGTTTCCGCTTACATTGCCTCCGTTGAAATTAAGAACTATATATATATATATATATATATATATATATATATATGCAACAAGGATATCCAGAGGTAATGCAGTACGATCGTTTCAGGCGACTCCTTTTAAATGGATCTTTAGAAATGGTAGAGGGGTGTTTCTATATAATCACCCCATTTTGATTATATGGATAATACCATACTAAATTCTGGTACCATTTTCATCTCAATCTAAATTTTACTATATATATATATATATATATATATATATATATATGCATATGTGTATATCTACATAAAAAATATGTGTGTGTCTCTGTGTGAGTGTGTGCGTGTATGTGAATGTGTATCTGTGTGAACGTATAGGCATAGATATTAGTGTGTGTTAGGTTGACAATAATGAGGTCGTGTTTTCTTTTCCGGCAACAGACATCAGTTTAAGTCCAAAGCCTTTCATTGTATGTTGCACCAGTCGACCTGGATGAAAATAAGCACCAAGGTTAAAGAATGGGGTTTCTCAAGTGGAGAAAAAGGAAATCTCTAGAGAAAATCATTTAAACAAAATTTTAATCTAATTGATATACACAGGGGAGTGGGAGGAGAATGAATTTGATGTGTGGTAGCCTACGTCACAACTCCTGAGATATTTCTGTCTAAGAGAACTTCTTGGAGAAACGTAAATCACTTAATGGTTGCTAATGAATTACAATGGCTAATAATGTTTTGTGCGATAACATTTGTTGATTACTCAAGTTCAAATAATGACATTAAAAAATCTATTGCTGAGAAAACTTGAATTAAGAGCAGCTTACAGTACTTAACGGAGTGAGCTGAAAAAGTGTTTTATTATATATAATAATATAGCTTATGTTATTAACCTAACGGAGAAAATCTTCAGCTTTAATGAAAACTTGTTACGCACAAAATACTATTTCTATTCGATGTTCTGATGTCTTCGTAGCTGTGAGTTGAACATGTTTGTCTAAGAAGATCCAGTAAGAATTTATCGCTATAACTGCCGAAGATCATAGCTATTCCTCGTGTAGGTCTCCATTAAAATTGATTTTTGGTTATTGGGACTGTCACAGATTTTCTCCCTTATCTCCTGTGAGAAGAAATTTTTATTAACGCAAAAAATATTTTTGTCATTAATGTCACGTAATTAATAGAATTATTTTCAGGTCACCGTGTCTATTATGGTAGTTTGGCGTAGCTAATGATTGTCTGGTCACTGACAAACTTTGCATATCGCTTATGTATTATTAAACACGACGAATATGAAATGTTTTTCTCTATCATCTCCATAGTTCAATACCTGTTCGATTGTCAGTAATTCATCAATTAATTTCGGAAAAGAAGCCATAAAATATATGATCAGATCTCGTGATTTTAAAGATTTATCTGCGTGTTAAGCCGAAACTTTTAAACTTCACTTGCTATCAACATTAATCTTTGAATCTCACTTTGAACCCATTATTTATCAGGTTTTTTTTCCAAGAACAGCTTCATATAACTCGCATCAAACAAATTTCCTTTTTAGGAAATCGATAATGCCTCCTAAGCAGTAACTTAACTCTCTCTATATATGAGAGGACCAATCGAAGAAGTTCTACAGCGCCTATGGCCTTTTTCAGGGTCTTTAGAAATGGTAGAAGGGTGTTTCTATATGTATCAAGTGGCCAATCGGAGAAAGATGTACAGAGCCTATGGCCTTTTTAAGGACCTCTTGAAAAGGTAAAGGGGCGTTCATCTATATATCGACGAACCAATTGGAGGATGTGCAGAGCCTTTGGACTTTTGGGGGCCCCTAGCTTATTGCTCTCATGATTCCACTACTCTGTCACGCAACTTACACTATATGACGACACAAAAGACGCGCGGACATATTAGACGCTCTCCAATTTCATCAGTGAATATTCAGGAAAAATATTTTCGTGCTCAACTTTGCTTATAGGACCCGGGGTGATTGCTTTGAGACATTCTGACAGTTTTTTGAAAAAGGGTTGCGTCTTATATGTCATCAAGTACGGTTGTTATTTCTCGACCTCTCGTCACCCTTGTTGTGTTCACTGCCTCACCACGCTATGTTAGCCAGTAAACTTACTCTCCCTCTCTCCCTCTCTCTCTCTCTCTCTCTCTCTCTCTCTCTCTATATATATATATATATATATATATATATATATAGATAGATAGATAGATAGATAGATAGATAGATAGATAGATAGATAGGTACATACATATATATATACGCAAGCATATTTATATAAACACACATACACACACATATATATGTAAGTATATATATATGTATGTATATATGTATGTATACACGTTTGTGTATGCTTGAGAGCATGTATGTAAATCACAGCACAAACATCTATACCATAGACATCTCACCCCCATGATGTTATCCATTTCTTCCAGAAACGGGGGGAGTGTTGAGATTAGGCCTAACAACCTCTTTTCAGC
This sequence comes from Octopus sinensis, assembly GCF_006345805.1. Classification (NCBI taxonomy): domain Eukaryota; kingdom Metazoa; phylum Mollusca; class Cephalopoda; order Octopoda; family Octopodidae; genus Octopus; species Octopus sinensis. The sequence continues at coordinate 41,138,884 of NC_043012.1, forward strand.
TGACATTTTACAAAAACCCATTGAAAGAAACTATAAAACATGGCGGACATGAACGGGATGGAACATGAGACAGCGGCTTAAAAACCAATATAGTGGAGAATAATCGTACTTAATTCATTTTCTTGGATGCTATTCCTAATTTGGTCAAATTTTCTTTTAATCCAGCAAATATCGATAAAGTGAATCCAATAAATCTACGAATCGAATCATTGAACTGTCCAATCTAAAACTATCATTTTACAAAACACACAAAAAAGATAATAATATTCGCTTACATTTTTCTTTTAATTCCTACTTGTTAAGGATTGATTCTGGGGGCGGAATATCGTATTTTGCCATACAAGGGGACACAGAATTGAGCGGAATATCGTTTTCTTCCATAGAAGGGGGCATAAAATTGGAGGCTGCGTAGCTGAATATATTTCAAACGAACTTTAATAAATATTCGTGCATTAATCCGAAAGTTTCTACTTATATTTAAGTCCTTATATCTCAATGATCTAATTCAATATTATTCAAGTAATTTTTTTGGTAAAAGGCCAATTTCTGTATATGTTATATAAAGGTATGGAGTAAAAAAAAAATAGAGAATAAAATACAACGTTAAATTGATTACATAAATAATTGCTTAATTTCAGAATAGAAGAAATAATCTTTTAAATTTAGGTGATTCTGTAACTGATTTCTAAAGTTAAGCTTTAAGAGAAAATCGGAAGCAATAAATTCGATATAAAAGCGATTTACTAGAAGCTGGAAACATAATCTTTTTTTTTTACGTGTGTGGTAAATATTTATTTATAAAGTAATCGGCTTTAAAATAATGTCTTGCACGAAAATCTAATTTTTGTTTTCCAATAGAAATGATTGATTTCCAAACTTTACATATACCCCCACCCACAAGAAACACTAACAGATAGATTCAAATGCTAAAATTAATGAAGTTTGCTTTTGTTATATGTACATTAATATAAATTATTTATTTATATAGTATTTTCTGTTATAAATGACTATTTTAATGTCAAAAACGGTTATTTACATATTATTTTCGCTTTTTTAAGCTTGATATCCAATTTTATAGAACATGGAGCCTTGAGAATGCTGGGATACAATCATAATTTTCACTGATAACACTGACAAAACCAGCGTCAGTGGAATGGTTGCATGACTCGAGAAGCGAATTAAAATTATTAATATTCTGTCAAACAAACTACCATTCGTTATGAAATAATGTCATCCAAGAAGATGTTTTCTCAAATGCCAGTCATTCTTTAGGAAGTAAATGGAAGGGTTAATATTGTAACAATGGCCAGCGATTTGAAATGGAATTCTGGGAAAATATAAAATAAAAAAGATTGATATTCTTCTTGAGCAATAAAATGATAAGAAACTATATTTATAGGGGGAAAAAATGACTAAATATGGCAGTTTCTACACGAGACCTAGTGTCGACAGAATTCGGAAAATATTTGTGCACAATGAGCAAGCGTTCACAGCACGACGTGTCTTTTACCTTAATCTCGGATCGATCAAGTCTTCGGGAATGAAATTTGGTAGATGGAAACTGTATGGAAACCTGTCGGACCATTCCTATTTTGGGGGTTCTAGAATTAATCCATTGCTAGTAATAATACCATCAACGGGCTCTTAACTGCTTTTAGTGGAATCTTCTTAGTTGCAATTAATCTGGTCAGGTATTTTTCATTTTACTGTCAATTTCAGAGCCCCTTAAAGGAATCGCTATTCTTTCTCTTTTTGCGAAAACTTTAAAATAAAATTACGGAGAAGTACTTGCATAGCAAGTGACCTGATCTGAGATCGTGTGCTGAAACAAAACAATTACAGGATGGAAGGTGTTTATTAGCCATTTAAAAATACACAAAAGCCGTTCGATTTACTTCAACATTTAATTTGCCAAGATATTTTCATCGCTTTGAGATCGCGACCTCTTCACTGATAAAATTATGTGCTGCATCTCACTGAATTTTGTCAGTGAACAGGTCGCGGTCTCAAAGCGATGAAAATATTTTGGCAAATTAAATTTAAACATTGAAGTGCTTTTGTGTTTTTAAATGGCTTATAAACACCTTCCAATCCGTAATTGTTAAAAATAAAAGCAAACAAACAATTCAGCATGCTAAATGCAACCTCGTGAACATGTTAGGTGAATGCTATAAAGCAAAGGTAAAGGTTACATCTTCAAGTCAAACTGACTCATAAGGGTCAGTTTCCATGGCGTGTGAATTCTCCACCTGTAAGGAACACCGATCCATCACTGGATCATTCATTTTTGCCAGCTGACTGGACTGGAAGAACGTGAAATGAAGTGCTTTGCTCAAGAACACAATTCATCACCCGGTCCAGGAATTGAAACCACCATCTTACGATCATGAGTTCAACACCATAACCACTAAACCACGCGCCTCCACTGGGGAATAGCATTGGCACACCTAATGCAGTGTTAGAGGAAGTTGGATCAAGAGACGCAATTTATTTTCTGTGCAAGAGACATAGATTGATATCATTGCTACTTCGGTACCGTTTGGCGAAAGTTTAAGAGAAATGTTACTGGAAAAGACGAAGGGTGTCGATTACCTACGAAGCCGATTATATAAAGAACTAGAGTCAACTGTCTACGAGAAAGAGAGAGAGAGAGAGAGAGAGAGAGAGAGAGAGAGAGAGAAAGAGAATAACTATCAATTAAAAATATAGAACTTCTTTGATAAAATCATCAACGATCAAAGTGTCTTTATTGCTTGGAAATCAATTTTTGATATCATATATTCGATTATATTGATTGATTATTTTTTTAACTTTAATTACTCAAGAATTCCAATTTTTTCTATATATATATATTTTCAGACTTCTTACCACTTTTGAGACATTGTTTTGGGCTGCCTTTGGAATGGGAAATCCAAAAGCTCCAAAGTCTACTGGGAAAAGTAACCACTTGGTTGAAACAGTGGGAAATTTAATGTATGGAGTGTATATAATCGGAGCTGTGGTTGTTCTTATTAATATGCTTATTGCCATGATGAGCAATACGTTCGAGGAAATACAGGTAATTACTTGCTTTATGTCTTTAAACTTTTAAAGCTTTTAATTAATCTTATTATAATTCTGCTTGTTCCTTCGTTACTTAGCCCATCCGTAACGCTTCCGCCAAGGAAAGGCGGAGAGCGAAATAAAAACGAGAGAGAAAAAGAGGATAAGGCGCAGAGTAAGTGATAAAGAGGAAGAGTACTGTGTATTAAGTTTATAAAATTGTGCAAAAATTATATAAAGTGTATATATAAAGTGCATTAAATAACCATGGTATTTCAGTTTCCTTCACTTTTCAACGATTAGCGAACGAGCGACTATCTTTTGATACAGGCACAACACAGGTTTCACTTTCAGGTTCTTCTGATAACGTTTTCAGAAATAACTCAGTAAATATACTATTAATTCCATGAAATATTCATGGGTTCCGCCTATATAAATTAGTCTTTCAATTACATATGTGTGCGACATAATGTTAGGTATAAACATCTTCAGCATAACTTAATATTGAACTTAGAACAGTGAACCTAAATAAATAATTATAACGAAACGAAACTCGCATCCCGTCGGTTACGACGACAAGATTCCAGTTGATCCGATCGGCAGAAGATCCAGCTAGTGAAATTAACGTGCAGGTGGCTGAGTACACCACAGACACGCTATCTCTTAACGTAGTTCTCAGGAACACTTAGCGTGACATAGAATATGACACGGTTGGCTCATTGAATTACAGGTACGGCTCATTTTTGCCAGCTGAGTGGACTGGCATAACGAGAAATAAAGTGTCTTGCTCAAGGACAGAACGAACTGCCGGGATTCGAACTCAAGGTATCACGATCAGGAACTGAATACCTTAACCACTTAACAACGTGCCTTCACAATTACGACGAAATATTAAGAGTTCGTAACGTTATCGATTGGCAGAGTATGAAGAGGCAGAGAGCGTTCATCAGTCTGGAAGATTAAATGTAGAACAAATGTATTCAATTTTGCTACCTAATTTATTCAGAGGCTAACTAGAAGTTACACTCTCCATTCAAACACTTTATTCTGTGTACTTGTTTCAAAACTTAGTTTAAAAACATTTTTTAAAACTCATTCCACTTTAAAAGCGTTTAAAAGTATCACTATAGTGTTTAAATTATATATTGTGTGTCATGTTATAGATGATACATACATATATATAAAAAGCCATTTTAAAATTAAGAAGTGAGTATGATTACAGCTGTTTCAGTATATCAATTTGTATTTAACTCGTTGCAATTGATAGACATCATCCGAAAGATTATATGACAAAGATAAATAGAAGGAACATAGAGAGAAAATATGAGGAAGAGAAAGGAAAAAAGGATACATCTATCCATTGGTTAGATGGTTAGATTACCTCTAACTAATATCTTACACAATATATATATATATATATATATATATATATATATATATATATATATATATATATATATATATATATATATATATATATATATATATATATATATACGACTAGAAGAATATATAGTGACTATATATATATAAAATTGCAGCGGGGAATTTTGCCAGTGAAAAGGTTGTGGTTTCAAATCGACGAAAATATTTTGACACAAATTATATTTTGAAGTGAATGTAACGGTCTTTGTTTGTTTTTAAAAGGCTTATATATAGAGACTATATAAATAAATGTACTTATATATACATTTATACTAAGTCTCCGACTGTAGAGACTAGAACCAACGAAAGAATCTCCAGTCTGTTGTTGCACTAAATTACTTTGACTCTCTTTCTCTCTCTCTCTCTCTCTCTCTCTCTCCATCTATCTATCTATCTATCTATCTATCTATCTATCTATCTATCTATCTATCTATCTATCTATCTATCTATCTATCTATCTATCTATCTATCTATCTATCTATCTATCTATCTATCTATCTATCTATCTATCTGTCTGTCTATCTATCTATGTATCTACCTATTTCTCTTGTAGCATTCTCTCGTCGAATTTCGCCCTCGCCAGAGTATTTTCATAAGAATCTCTCTTTTACATTTTACAGGATGATGAAGATGTGGAATGGAAATTTGCTCGAGCCAAGCTTTGGATATCTTTCATTGATGGAGGCGGAACTCTTCCGGTCCCATTTAACATAATACCCACGCCAAAGTCCATATTAAAAATTTTTATCTACCTAAAAAAGATTTTTATGCGTTATGTAGTAAGTTTGATTTTGAATCCAATTTTAAAGCTTTCTCCTTGTAATATTAGTTTTCATATCGTACGATTAATGATGGTTAGGACTGACAGAATCGTTACAGTCTTCGACAAAGTGCTTATCGGAATTATGTTCTGAGTTTAACATTCCACCGCGCTAAATGTTGTCTTTCGTCGTTTCAGATGAGCACCGGAATCGCACCATCCTCACCCAAAATTTCAGGCCTTGTTCCTACACTAAAAAAGATTATTGTTATTATTATTATTATTATTATTATTATTATTATTATTATTAATTCCGTCAATCCAATCATCTCTCTTTCTCTCAATCTCTACTTGTATGTATGTATGTATGTGTGTATGTATGTATGCATACATGTATGTATGTATGTATGTATGTATGTATGTATGTATGTATGTATGTATGTATGTATGTATGTATGCATGTATGTATGTATGTATGCATGTATGTATGTATGTATGTATAGTTGCACTTATATATGCATGTATAGATGCACTTATGTATGTATGTATGGATGTATGTGTGTATGTATGTATGCATACATGTATGTATGTATGTGTGTATGTATGCATGTATGTATGTATGTATGTATGTATGCATGTATGTATGTATGTATAGTTGCACTTATATATGTATGTATGTATGTATAGATGCACTTATGTATGTATGTGTGTATGTATGTATGCATGCATGTATGTATGTACGTATGTATGTATGTATGTACGTATGTATGTATGTATGTATGTATGTATGTATGTGTGTATGTATGTATGTATGTATGTATGTGTGTATGTATGTATGTATGTATGTATGCTTGTTCGACGTTATAGTTCAATATAGTTTCCTACAATACATGAAAAGCCGCAGTTGTAATCCCTCATCCGGTTTAACATCACTGTTTGATCGTTAGATTAGTTTAGCGTTGGAGGAGTAAACACATTGTTGTAAGGACATATAGACAGGTCAGGAGTTTCCGTTCTCCTTCCTTCCCACCAATCTTAGAAGCCCAGTAAAGGATCGTGTCTCATACACTTCCTTACAGAGTAACCGACGTAAAAAATTTATACGTCATAGTACTGGTGCATATAGTTTAGTAGGATACAGTGTAGATATGATGGTGGAGTTGAGAAGAGAATCAATACCGTAATGTGCAAAATCATGTTGAGAAAGATATTCGAATATATATTTATATAGAATTGTTTCCTCTCGTTTCAGATGCATTCAGGAGAAGAGCCAACGTCACCTAGTACAATTATAGACTATGAATACAAGGTAGGTGTCATTCTAAACTCATCATGAAAAATGCACCGATAAGGGCGTCTATGTATGTATGCAAATATATAGAGGTGTTGTGTGTGTGTGTGTATCATATACATATATATATTATGTATACATATATATATATATATACCCTTTACATATATATATATATGTATATATACATATATATATATATATATATACATATATATATATATCTATACATATATATATATATGTAAAGGGTAAGACCCCCTTCGGTCATGAATGAGCATGGGATTGCCCCTAGAAAGTACCCTCCTAGACACAAGTCCGGGCAAAGTTGTTTATGGAAGACCAGCAGTCGCCCATGCATACCAGCCTCCCCTCTCCACGCCGGCACCAGTGTTATCCAAGGGAAAGACAATGGTCGATACAGCTTGGCACCAGTGACGTCGCAACTCATTTCTACGCTGAGTGAACTGGAGCAACGTGAAATAAAGTGCTTTGCTCAAGAACACAACACGCAGCCCGGTCCGGGATTCGAGCTCACAACCTCACGATCGTAAGCTCGACGCTCTAACCACTGAGCCATGCGCCTTCACTATGTATACATATGTATACATATAGATTATATATATTATATTATATATATATATATATAATATATATATATACTATATAGTATATATAATATATATATATATATATTATATAATATATATATATATCTATATAATATATATATATTATATAATATATATATATATATATATATATAATTTATACATATATATATATATCTATATATAATTTATACATATATATATATATATATATATATATATATAATTTATATATATATATATATATATATAATAATTATACATATATATATATATATATATATATATATATTAATTATACATATATATATATATATATATATATAATTGATACCATAGATATTATGATATATATATATTATATAGATATATAGATAATTATACATATATATATGATACATATAATATCTATATATAATATATATATTTAATAAATAAAATATATGCTACATATATTATATGTAATACCCTACATCTACATGTAATAATACCTGCATAATATATATATATATATATATTACTCCTGTTTTTTTTCGTTGTTAAAAAAAGTCCGTTTCCATGTTTGTGTTTTATGTTTTCGTTTCCCGTTAAGTTCTACGTCTATTTGTGGTGTCTTTACTCATATATATATATATATATATATATATATATATATACTATATATATCATGTATATATACCATGTCAGATGTAGGTACGTACATATATGTATGTATGCATATATTTTATTTATTAAATTATTGTATGACTGAGCGCCATCGCGTCGTTCCGTTTCCTTTCTTTTCTCCAAGTAAGTTTATATATATATATATATATATGTACGCATATAGTTATGGATCCATGTATATAAAAACACATATGCAAGAATAGATATCTATATATGTATATACATACAGGCGTGTGCAAAAGTAGGTATACCGTTGCTTAATGTGATTGGAATGTTCTTTTCACTCTTATTCTAAAACAATAAACAGACAGACGTGGAAAGAACATCCCACACATATTCACTTCAAATGCTGGCACAAGGCCAGAAGTTTCGAGCGTAGGCGTAAGTCGATTATATCGACCCCGGTGCCCAACTAGAAATTATTTTATCAACCCAAAAAGAATGAAAGGCAAAGTCGATCTTGGCAGAATTCGAACTCAGAGCGTAAGAACAGACGGAATGCCACGAAGCTTTTCTCGAACTTGCTGCCTTAAACATTCCACTCGTATTAAACAAGTGCGTATCTGCTTTGTGTATATATATATATATATATATAAATTAGAAAAAAAACACCTTTTATCAATTCAAAGTGAACAATTAAATTACACCATCTAGAAAATTACATATAATAGAAATATTAAAAAGAAAATAACAATAATATACCGATGATTAAGTAAATTGCAAATATATATGTATATATATATATATATATACATATGTGTATATATATATATATATATTATATGTTGTGTGGTATGTGTCTGTGTGTGTGTGTGTGTGTGTGTGTGTGTGTGTGTGTGTGTGTATGAATGAATCGTTAACATTCAAATTGGAATATTTCTTACATCTGATATTATTGCGCCACACTGTAGAATGGTTTTGTGTCCATCAGTCGTATCTTGCTGGCTTCGATCCACTTAAACGGGATTTGAAGATATTTCAATTTTTATATGGCATATAACGTTGATTATTCAACGCAATACGAAAAAAGAGTTAAAAGAAAAACACAAAAACTAACAACAAAAAATGACGACCTCACACAATCGTTTGAGGATCGGAAAATGCTTCGTTGTATTTCATCTTCGTCTTTAAGTTCTGAGTTCTAACCCCACCAGGGTCGACTTTACATTTCAACTCCCTGAGGTCGTTAGAAAACAGTATTATTCCAGTTCTGGTTTTAATGGTGTCCACTAACATCCTCTACGCAAAACTGCCTTCCACGTTCTTAATTTAGAAACTATTTAATTAATGTATTATCAATGGAATTATAATACAACTTATTTTCTCATTAATGTCTGTTCTGTCAGGTAAGCAGAAGTTCTCATCTACAGACAAATGTTGGAACTAGTTGAAACTTGCTATTTCTTACTTTTAAAAACCCATTATTTGTCGTTTAGTTTTGGACTTCATGTTTGTTTACTAAATGCTAGGAAAAACTTTGTTTGTGCATATATATATATATATATATATATATATATATATATATATATATATATATACTATACATATATATATATAATATATATAATATATATATCTATATATATATATATAATATACATATACATATATATATATATATATATATATATATATACATTACATATATATATATATATAATATATATATACATATACATATCTATATATATATATATATATATATATACTATACATATATATATATATAATATATATATATATATATATATATATATACATATACATATATATATAGACACACACACACACACACACACACACACATATCTATATATATATGTGTATGTATAGTCAGTTGTAGACACACACAATACAATACATTAAAATCGAAGTGACATTGGCTGATGTACAAACGTACATATTAAGTGGATTGAAATGGAATTCTGAGGATTGCATCAAGCGACAAAGAGGAAAAAGGAAAAATAATAAAAGAAACTTGAAAATAATAGAAAAGGAAACTAAAAAAAAATTGAAAAAAAAAAGAAGAAAAAACACAGATATATTTCAGAAGATCAAATATTGCCGTTTCTTTCAAAAACCAATTATGGCAATCTTAGAATCTTTAAACTATAGAAACCACTTTTTTTCACCAAGTACTTCGATATCTTTATGTAATTCTTTACTCTTTTATTCCAGTCTACACTTCGCAAGGTGGTATTACGGTACATCCACAAAATGAAATATGATAAAAAAGGAGATGTCGTACGAGACGGTATGGTTTTAATACATTTTATTCAAAGAATAATTCACTTTTTGCAATAAAATTCCTTCAATAATAGAAACTGCGGTAGTTCTCAACGACTAGAATTATGTTTGTCCTGCATACGGTGTCATTGGGCAACGGCGTGGCTGTGTGGTAAGAAGCTTAATTCGCAGCAGTGTGCTTCTGGGTCCAGTTCTACTGCATAGTATCTTGGGCAAGTGCGTATTACTACCGCCTCGAGCTGACAAAAGCCCTCTGAGTGAATGAGTGAATTTGATAGACGGAAACTGAAAGAAGCCCGTGTGTGTGACTTCGTGTCTTTGTTTGTTTCCCATCACGCTCGACAGTCGGTGCTGATGCGTTACGTCCCCGTAACTTAGTGGTTCAGCAAAAGAGACTGATAGAATAAACAACAAGCTTTGCAAAAAAGATGTTGGTGTCTATTCATTCGACTAAGAATTGCCAACACAACATGGCGGTCCTGGTTTAGGACGAATGTTGCTCTAAATTAGCCCCAGGAGAAATTGTCTCCAGCTGACTATAGAACACGATATGTGTCCTTATGTTTTCGCAGAAGGGAATCTAGCACCCCCACTCAACCCAAAACAATATCTGTGTATCGCGATTTCCGGGTTATTTCCCTTCATCAGCACAGAATAATTGTTCGGCTAGAGGTGCTGATGAAGAAAAATAACCCGGAAATCGTGATACACAGATATTGTTTTGAGCTGAGTGGGGCTGCGAGATTCCCTTGTTCGAAAATATAAGGACACAAATCGTGTCGTATAGCCAGCTGGAGACGATGTCTCCTGGGGCTAAATTACAGCAACATTCGTCCTAAACCAGGACTACCATGTTATGTCAGCAAACAATCTTTACTCGAGAGTACTGTTGCTGAATATCTCCCGTTGTGAGATTTACAAATAGTAATTTTCAAAACCAACGTAACTGTTAAATGGTGGGGAAACAAAGACGCAAATGATTGCGGGTTCAGTCTCACTGTGTGGCACCTTGGGCAAGTGTCTTCTACTATGGCCTCAGGTCGACCAGCGCATTGTGAGTGGATTTCGATGACGGACTCTTAAAGAAGTCCATGTGCGTGTGGGCGTGCGCGCATATTTCTATGTATGTTTGTCCCCAGCATCGCTTGACAACCGATGTCGGTGTGATTACGTCCCCGTGACTTGGCGGTTCCGCAAAAGAAACCGATAGAAAAAGTTCTAGGCTTACAAACAATAAGTCCTGGGGTCGATTTGTTCGACTAGAAGGCGGTACCCCAGCATATTCGCAGTCAAATGAGTGAAACAAGTAAAAGAGTAAAAGAGTAATATCTATCTATCTATCAATCTATATATCTATATGTAAATATAATTGTGTATATATATATATATATATATATATTAGTATATATTATAATTATATATACCATAAACTTTTTTTTAGGACTGCACACGAAAAGTGACAGTCAACATGCTAGATATAGACGTCAAATCGCCATTCTCCACAAAAGTTTATGTTCTCAGATCAAACTGAGAACATAAACTTTTTGTGAAGAATGGCGATTTGACGTCTATATCTGCATGTTGACTGTCCACTTTCTGTGCAGTCCTTAATTGGTATATATAAATATTTTAATCTCGGATTCTTCTTTAATTGCTAGACCACGGTTCTAATTGATAAAAATCAATTTTTACCCTAAATTTAATTTATATATATATTATATATATATATATTATATATATATATATATATATACCAATTAAGGACTGCACACGAAAAGTGGACAGTCAACATGCTAGATATAGACGTCAAATCGCCATTCTCCACAAAAAGTTTATGTTCTCAGATCAAACTGAGAACATAAACTTTTTGTGAAGAATGGCGATTTGACGTCTATATCTAGCATGTTGACTGTCCACTTTTCGTGTGCAGTCCTTAATTGGTATATATAAATATTTTACTCTTCGGATTCTTCTTTAATATGCTAGACCACTGGTTCTAATTGATAAAAATCAAATTTTTTACCCTAAATTTAATTTTATATATATTATATATATATATATATATATATATGTGTGTGTGTGGTGTGTGTGGTGTGTGTGTGTGTGTGTGTATCGTTTGTGCTTCATTGATATTCTATTATATTATATTATACAGTATTGTATTATATTCTTGTATTTATTTATTTCTAGATATATTTGATACCAAAGAGGAGATTGTTGGTTACTTGATGAATGTCTTCAACAAGATTAGCAACCGCATGGAAAGCATCGAAAACAGTTTGGTGGGTATAGATACGAAACTCGCGATGGATGAATGCAATAATGGTCTATTCCAACAGAATCAAAATTCCGATTTCTACAACTTTGACCTCGTGGTCGATGGCAAGAACTTATGTGATAACAACTCGCAAACACATTCCCCACCGCTCAATCGGCAACCCAAAGAAAATCTCTCTGACAGTAGACAGTCTTTTACTACCGAAGTTCAATATCATGGTAATCCGCAAAAGGACTGGTATGACCGAAGCCTGCGATTTGGGAGTTCGAAGAGTGACGGCAGGCCAAACAGAACACGTAAGCAAATGGACAGTGTCACAGAAAATGTAATTTCAAGATCTGTCCCTTTACACAGTAAATATTTTAGTCACGAGGTATGACGGGACTTTTTTTCTGATATTTTGGGACTTCAGGAGTCATCATTTCCGTTAAATCTAAGAACACGAGAAAAAGTAAAGTTTTGAGGAAGTCTTTTAAGGACTTTTGAAAACATGAATTGAAAATTCACTTCTCACCAAGGGCCCGTTTTACAAACCATGGCGAGTCGAAAGATCAATTTGACCAAATAAAACGGTCTCTATGAAATTGATCGTTGTCCGAATTGGCCAAAGGACTGGCCGAGTTTGTCACATTGATGTTGATTTAAACGAGCTAAACAGGTGTGAAAAATACAACCTCTCTAATGAAATTTCTGTTTGCTTACTCCAGATTATTTAAGTGAATACCCAAGAATAATTCACTTGTTTCGGTAATCTGCTGAGGATATTTTCACTGTACAGAGACAGATGTGCAGAGGTAATTTCACACCTAAGAAGGGAGCTACGTTCAGTTAGCCCTTAATTTGTACGAAACTACGTGATATCACTAAATATATTTCACTTATCTCCTCTCTTATATTTATTCAAAAATAATATCCAAAGATGTTTCACCAAATTTCAACTGGTGATATCACACTAAATTTCGCCTAGATCATTTTTCGTGGAATAGCAAAGACAATTTCCTGTAGTTGCGAGACTTTTAGTGAAAAATTAATCTACAGAAATATCTTCACTTTTTGCTTCTTTGCTACAAAAAGTGATCCCGTATATTTCATGTTACACTTGAATCGCATTAAACATTTAATAATAGTTCATTTAGTTTAAATATAAAATTATAATAATATCATCATTATGTTTATTAATATTATCATTATTATCATCATAAAAAATAACAATAACCATGATGTTTTCAACCAATCTACTGCAAGTAAAGTAATTACCAATTAGTTCTGAAATACCATTCTCAAAATAACTCCCTAGAATTCACTACGAAAACCACCGTAAATCTGGATTTTATTTCCCAGAGATACAATTTCTTAAACATTTTCAGATCAGTTAAGGATCTCGTTACTTTCTTTATTTTATCTAATCAATCACGTCATTGATTTATATAAGTAGTTAATTAGAAGATATCTTTTTAAACAATAATTAATGCAAATATAAAATTAGTGAATTTGAAAATAATATCTGGTAACTTAACTTATTATATATATATATAAAAGTTCTCTTTAAATATTCATAAAATTTGGGTATGTTTTGCCACAGTTTTGTCAAGATTCTTGTAAGAAGAAAAATACGATAAAACTAAGAAAGCAAAAAATAAGTTCACTTTTGAAATTCTTCTAATTCTAATGTCTATGCAGAGGCTGGAAGAGAAAGTTTTAAAATATTATATTTGATTTATTGGTATAAAATCCCATCTTAAAACTGGGTTTTAAGTAATTCATTGGAAACAACAGCAATAGGAATTTGCAACAAAATGGGTTTTTAAATTGTTATTGATTTTTTAAAATACTTTATCATAACCTTTGTTTTATATATTTACACTTTTTTCTTTCAAATATACATATATATATACATATATATATTTCTTTGTTACACTGTTTTAATTACTATATTTTTGGACCTATCTTAAAATATGAGTTAATCTGTGTTGTTATGAAGCCTACAACAGGGGTAGTTTGACTGTTTCTCTCCAGCTTTAATGTGGAAATTTTCTGTAGATATATATTTGTTTTACAGACAAAGTAACAGATGCTATGTTAAGCTGTAATCACATCACCGATACACACACTGAACTGATCCATTTTTAAACTATTTAAAATTGCAATATATCATGTGACTCCATTTCTACTTTCATTGTATTAAAGTTACTGGTTCAACAACAACAGCAGCAAAAACAACAGCAACAACAACAACAAATATGGTCCAGTTATCGTAGGATCCTTGCCTTTATTTCTTTATACAACACAATTAACACCAATCATTTTATTCCACCAGTTTATTGTTATCGTTATGATCATCCATATATTCTTAAGTGCTTTATTTGAAACTATATAAAATTTATACATGATTATGAAATTACGTACAGATGCACAAACGTCATTGAAAACATATCAGTTATTGGAGATAATGTCAAAATAAGTATATTTCAAACCAGCATTTCCCTAGATTAAGGTAATGACTAGTGCAAGACAATGGTGCAAAGCGGTTAAAATATTTTATCAATAATATTCAGTTTTATGGAATCTTAAAATATGTAGCCTCTATCCTTTTGTTACGAAGAAATGTCAAAAATTTCGAAAAATTTGAATGGAACATTTACATCCATAAAATGGATTTTTCAACATCAGCAGATGTTTTGAATTTATTATAGATATAAAGGTGGATATAGATTCTTTAATTCTTAGGTAATTATTATTGTGTATGCTATTTGAATATTTGGAGAATTTTAAAAGAATTCAGATGATAAACTGACGACTGTATTATTGAAAATATTTTTAATTTCTTCCAGCAATATCTTCTTTGAAGCCATTATATATAAATATCCAAACATACATATTTATAAATAGAAATAGAGATACACGCACACATATATATATTATCATATATATAAATAGAAATATATATGTGCGTATATACTAATATTAACTAGAAATATATGTTGCATATGCATACATACACACACACAGACACACATTAACACACACACACACACACACCACACACACACACACACACATATATATATATATATATATATATATATATATATATATATATGTATATATACATATAATCACTCACATATACCTCTGTAATCATAGGCATAAATAGGTTTTCTCTTTGTATGTGCGTATGTTTATATTTTCTTGAGGTAAAAGTATGTTTATGAATGATACATATATTCTCGAGAAATAATTTTACATGCTACACATGATTTCTATATGTGTGGAAACATTAGCAAAATATTGTAAATATTGCTGACGCCATTAGAATATAAAAATTAGTTTCCTAAAAAGGAATTTAAATAAAGTTTTCAAGAAACACGTGTAAAACATATTTTTCTTCATCAGCAAGAGACTATAAAACTCAAGATATAATTGGTTTTACTATTATATATTTAATCATATTCCAAACAACAGGTTTTTTTTATTGTATTCATATACAACTTCCACTTAATTGCATTTGTCATTTACTTTATCTTATACATATTGTTGTATTAACTAAAGCACTTCTGTGTCACTTTCGAAGTCGTAGAAGTAGGTATGTCTATAATAAATTGCATAATTATATACAGAGCAGTTTACATCCAAACGAAAAACACTTTACCAAACGATCGACAAAATCTAATAAGTGCCAAAATAGTGAAATTATTTATTAAATACCTATAAGAGTTATAACTTACATAAATCATACATTAGGCTGTAAATAAAACACATTTATTTCTAAAACTTGTTCAACGAATATGGAAATTATGTTTCGTATTACGCTCTTCTTCCAAACAGAAATTTATCTCCTTTACAATTAAAATTCTAAGTTACGATATGCTGTACTATAAAACAATGGTTTATACATATATAATATATAATGTATATATAATTCATATATATATATATATATACACACATATATATATTCATATATGATATATATATATATATATATAATATATATATATATATACACATACATATTCATATGTATACATATATATATGCATGTATATATATGCATGTATGTGTAATTATGTATATATAAATGTGTATATATATATGCATATGTATATATACGCATGTATGTATATATATATATATATATTCATGTATATATATGTATGCATATATACATAGGTATATATATGTATATACATGTATATATATATGTATATATATTTATTTATATATGTATATATATATGTGTGTACATATATGTATATATATATGTATATATGTTTGTATATATGTATGTACAAGTATATATATATGTATATATATATATATATATTTATTTATACACAATCTAATCTTAGTATAACTTGGACTTGAATTCGTTTATTATTGGTCAATTCTATACTTAGTTAATGTTATTTAGAAAAGGACCAAAAACTCACACAAAGAAGTGACATTACGTTGGTTACACTAAAAATATTTTTTAAATAAAAGTACACTTTGCATGAAATTATATCCAGTAGAGAGAATGGTGCCTTTTTATTTGTATATTCTATCAAAAGTTTCAAAATATACTTCTTTACTTTTGATATACACTCATATAAATTTTATGCTGTTATGATTACGACGTAGAAATGTCTACGACAAATATTATCATGATTTTTTTTCTCAAAATGGAAAAAGTAAATATAATTATTACCGTTTTTTTTCATTATTATTATTATTATATTATTATTATTATATTATTATTATTATTATCATAATTATTATTATTATTATTATTATTATCATAATAATTATTATTATTATTGTTATTATCATAATTACTATTATTATTATTATTATTATTATTATTATTATTATTATTATTATGTCTATTGTTATTTTTATTAATATTATTAATTTTCACCTTAAAACTTCATTGTTCTCAAATATTGTATTGATATATAATGCCAGCACTTTGTTCTTGTGCAAAAGTCCTTAGGAAAATGTACATGTCTTCTTTCAACACTTAGTGGACAAAAATAACAAACATTCTGCCAAGAAGCAAATTGCAAATTAACCAAATCAGAAATATAAAGTAATAAAGATTAAAATCCTGTCTTAGATTCTTCACAATTTCTTGTTGCGTAATTCCATTTTTGCATATTTTTATGAAAATGTAGTGGCTAGATCCTGTGCTGAAGCTCTGTTAAAAAGAAAAAAAAATAGTTTCATAAAGGGTGGAATGGGTTAATAAATTCATAACTGAAATGCACAAATTCCATTTTTTTTTTCAATTTAATTATTTTTTCTTAATTTGGAAATATTAGTACCAAAAGCTTCCTGAGATGCCTTTCTTCGGTATCATGTTGTCGTCTGCCAATGTAGAATTGTTCCCATTAACTTACGGTATAACCACTGTTTTCTTGTGTGCTTATATGTATATAGGCAGGTAGGTAGATGTACGTATATGTGCACATATGTGTGTGAATGTATTTTATTCAAAACCAATA
>NC_043012.1:41159186-41169186 GCF_006345805.1 Octopus sinensis
CTGAGTTTATATATATATATATATATATATATGTATTTACAGAGAGATAGAGAGCGAGAGAGAGAGAGAGAAGGCATATAACTCAGTGGCTAAAGGGTCGGGTTCACAATCATGAGGTAGTGAGTTCGCTTCTTAGGTCGAGCTGTCTGTTGTGTTCTTGAGCAAGTCCCTTTAGTTCACATTGCTCCACTTCACTCAGCTGTAGAAAGGTCAAAGCTAGTTTAACTAAAAATGTTTAATTTGAAGTGAGTAGAGCACACTTTGTTTAAAAAATAGTGTAGGACATATTTGATAATGTAGTTCTTGATACATAAAAGGGCACAGACGGGTAAAAGTATCTGGTCATCGATCTCCTGGATCAGAGGTGACTTGTAGCTAAACACCAACCACTCAAACGTACACACAAATGTAAGTCGGATATCAATAGTTTTAATAATCCTAAACATTTTGTTGGGTTTTATGAGTTTACTGGATCAGGGATGACCTAATGTTAAATAACAACAACGAGTGAGCGTCTATATGGTCGCTTGACTTTCTAAAAATAGCAGCTAAAAGCTTTTCATGTCACAACCTGGTGACTTCGAAATGAATGGACTCATTGATTAGCATAACCGATGATATGTTCAATGTGAAACGGTACAAAGGGGTGAATTAAGGCAGCGAGCTGGCAGAAACGTTAGCACGCCGGGCGAAATGCTTAGCGGTATTTCGTCTGTTGTTACGTTGTGAGTTCAAATTCCGCCGAGGTCGACTTTGCCTTTTATCCTTTCGGGGTCGATAAATTAAGTACCAGTTACGCACTGGGGTCGATGTAATCGACTTAATACCTATGTCTGTCCTTGTTTGTCCCCTCTGTGTTTAGCCCCTTGTAGGTAATAAAGAAATAGGTACAAAGGGGTGAATCACAGGAAGAACGTTTCTGATTATATGTTTATTCAACCAGAGCAGATGTGAACTAAACAACAACAGCAGTAGCAGCAGCGGCGGCGGCAATAATCATAACAAGTTTACAGATGTAGACTAGATCCTAGTGAGAATACAACTTGTCCAGGTTAGACCCGTAAAATAGAGGTTCATCTGGGGCCAAGGTACATACTTGCCTTTTGGTTTGGTCTGTTTCCCAAAATTGAAATTCTCTTATATAAGTAGACGTTTTCTCAGATTCCAGGAACAAGCCGGGCTTGAGAGCCTTGGCCCCTCCTTGCACGCACTCATCTCTCATACACTTTGGTGAAAGGTTTCTTATAGTACAAAGAGTACGGTTAACTATTCAACGTCGATGCGAGTAACTTCTGCAAGTAGTAGCGTACAACACAACGAGAGATGCTGCACGTTTCAGAATGCCTTATGCTAGTAATAACTCCATATATGTTGACGTCTGCAACATGGCAAGAACTGCTTATTGCAGATTGCACCATGGGATCAACTACTACAATTAGTTATATGTAGCATAGTAGTGACTACTGCGTTCACAGTGTGGAGTTTGAAATTAATTACCCTGTGTTGGCGGTCAGGTCCATTCGTAATTATATATCTGACGCCGCCTCAAGCTAATCCATTAATAACCTCTGTGCCATGCCTCTGGTCTGCGAGAGATGACCTGGCGATATAACAATAAGAACAGACTAAAATAACACTAAAATAAATAGCCGTGACTTGAGACTATTTATTGGAACTAAAACAACAGGAAAATATGATAATGGTTTCTAAGTAAGTCAGAAGTCCCACAGTTTTGAAAGGAGGAAGATTGAGGATGAAATCGATCCATCGCTCGACTGATGCATTTTATATTAGACATCGGAGGGACGAAAGGCGAAACTGAGTGGGAATTGAACTCAGGATGCAATAAGCAGGAAGAAATTATACTTAAAGACAGTTTTTCGAACGCGCTAATGATTCCACCAATATGAAGGATAAGTAACACTAACAACAACAACGACGATGACCACGACACAACGTCGAGGCATTACAAATAGAAATAGCCGAACATAATGGCTAAATAAATCGAGATTAATGTTACATAGATTATCTTAATAAGCCATACTAACTACTGTCGAATATAACACACACCAATAATTATTACTGATCAAGGGAAATAACTCTCATACACATTTTTAAATTACAGTTTTCAAGGGAAATAACTCTCAAACTTTTGTGAGGTTACCTCCCTTTAAATTTTAGTAAATAAACCTTTTGTCCACAAATCTAGTTTCCATCAAATCTAGTAACCATCGTTCCAACGAACTGAAGAGGATGATGTTCGATGAAACACGTAAAGATAAACCATGTTGTTCTGTGTAGTGGAACAATCAAGATGTATTACACTTGCTGCGGTGACCAAGCGCTTTCTGCATCTTCGCAGATCTTCGTGGTGGTCAGAAGAGGGCGAGCAGATGGACTCTACCTGCTAGAGTGACAGTTACTCTTTTACTCCTTTATTTGTTTCAGTCATTTGACTGCGGCCATGCCGGAGCACCGCATTTAGTCAAGGAAATCGACCCCCAGGACTTATTCTTTGTAAGCCTAGTACTTATTCTATCAGTCTATTATCGGTTGTCAAGCGATGTTCGGGGAGAGACAACAGACAAACACACAAACATACACACACATACATACATAGACATATATACGACGGCCTTCTTTCAGTTTCCGTCTACCAAATCCACTCACGAGATGCCATGCAGTGGGAATGAACCCGGAACCATGTGGTTGGTAAGCAAAATACTTACCACACAACCACTCCCACGCCTCTGATATATAAGTTGTTTATATTTACATTGAATTAGTGGCGTTAATTCGAGCACAACGTTTACGGATTCTGTGATGTTGCAACCGTTCCTGTTCGTATTCCCGACCCCTACCTCACCCCCTTCTCTTTTTCCCATTCTTTAACGATTCTCTGGGAATAAAACGGTATTTTCACATGGCTGTCGTGATGCGTTATTGATGAATCTGATTGTACGAAGGTGATTTCTGCGCTGTTATGACAGATCTGTCGTGTTTCACGAACCGTTTCCGCCGCTTCTGTACCTGGTCTCCTATTTTTAAGTGGTTTTTCATTGTGTATGAGATATCTGCCGGTAGTTAACGAGTGTGACTTATGTGCAATCTCTGATGTGCCCAGTTGTTGTTGTCCTTGTTGATGATGATGATGATGATGATGATGATGATGACGACGATGATGATGATGATGATGACGACGATGATGATAGTGGTGGATGTGGTGGTGGTGGTGGTGGTGGTGGTGGTGGTGGTGGTGGTGGTGGAGGTGGTGGTGGTGGTGATAGCGATCATGATGATGATGACGACTACAACGATGATGATGTTTAGCCACAGATCAATCCTACTCCATTTGACTGATCATCAAAAGCCTTCCATTCATGACCATCCCATCAATAGTTTATGTTCGGGGGGAACTTTGTCTACTATTTCTTGCAGGTCGAGCACTTACAGAGAAGCTCCCACCTTGTCTCCTTTGATATCTTTCGTCGTTTATTTTAATTTCTTGTATAAATGCTGGGGAGCCAGGATAGACTTGTACAGTCCACCATGGCCCTTACATATCGTTTATACACATTTGATGTTTGTTTGCTAGTCAAAATTCAGCACTAATGAGGATATGAGGGTTCCGTGCTTGTGCGTCCCTTTTATTTCTTTACTGAATCTCTTAATATTTGCTGTGAATTTCGTGGAAGTGTTGTATGTAGCTCCTATTATTTGAGTCTCCTGTGTTGTCTGGTATGTTGAGTTAATGTTGTGGCTTGTAAAGTTAGTGTTGTGAAACAGTTGTGTTAAGTGTGATGGCTGTTTGTATTTGATGCTGTCTTGTGTCCATGGTAAGAAGAGAAACCGTGTAGTTAATAACTGCTACACCAAGTCTGCTGTTGTGGTGTCAGGTCTTTAAAATTATTTATACAGAGCTGCGGTAATTGTGCACGACTCTACCACAACGTATCATCAGATGAAAGGATGAGCCTATATGAGCAGAAGACTATACCTGGATATGTTAGTAGAGCTCCGTGATGATGGTAAGATCGATCATCAAAGCAGTTTCTCATGGACCAATAACCGGATTACTACCTCTCACTTTGAATCCAGGAACAGGAAATATCGACCAAGTACCTGATGCACAAAAGGGATAGAGATGCAGGAAAATATGACAACCGGTTCACACCGATCATAATCGGTTGTCCTAAAATGTCATCACGGTATTATCTAGCGATGAGACATGATGTTGTGGCTAGGACACTATACAATAAAATCTGTCGGCAGATAACTCTTAGGACAAAGAAATAAGAACCCACAGTATATTAGAAGCCATAGCCACTCTTAATAAAACGGATTACTGGTGAAGTGTCCCAGTCAAGACCTCAATAAAATGCAAGCACAACAGAGCTGGTATAATGATTTGGGATACAGAAGAGAAACTGTGCACAATTGTGGAAATTAGCTGCCCAGCGGATGCTAATATAAAACTGAAGATCAGTGAAAAAGACAACACCTACGCTGATCTATTGAGAAATCTGCAGTTACTCTATCCAGATTACAAATTCAGGTTTATACCTGTAATTATTGGGGTCCTGGGATATGTAATACACTGCTTAAATACCAATCTTGAGAAATTAACCTTCTCAAAACCAGAAAGGAGAAAGCTAATTCGAAGACTACAGATCCAATCCATCACTGGAACTGTAAAAATCTGTAAAACTTTATATATATATATATATGTATGTATGTATGTATGTATGTATGTATGTATGTATGTATGTATGTATGTATGTATGTAATATAGCTTATCCCGTCCCCCTCCGACTTTTATATATATTAGCTCATCCCATATATAATGCGGTTTTTTCAATTACATGACCTAAAAGTCGGAGGGGAACGGGATAAGCTACTTGCATCAACTTGCTGTAAAAGCAGAAAGTAATTTTACGCTGAACTTATTCTTAGTGTACTTAGCCGGCAGCTAACGTTTGAAGTCATCTGTCATCGCCTGCGCTTCGCGGTCAATCAAACACAGCATCAATCCTCGGTTGATACAATTCACCTCTCTCATCTGGAACACCTTTTGTTTCTGTGTTGCTTCGTCTAGCTTCGTTTCTCGGGGGTATGTTTTCGCATTTTTTCGTCACTGGGTGCAACTTTTTGGTATCTTCTTGTTTCAGAACCAGTTTTAACATCCAGTCGCTTGCAGAAAGTCGACAAAGAGTGACATGACTGCAATTATCAATTAGAGTTGATCCACGACCGCCTTCTTTACGATTAGATCTGTGTCTGGTTTTGGTTGATGCATCCGTTGCATTGCTTTCAGGCTTCGTAATTTGACATCAACTCTGTTGATCACAAATAGGGACCAGTTTATAATATTCAAGCTCTAACTCATTACAAGCGTTTTAGCACAACTGATAGCAAGCGTTTTACACCCTCGCTTTTGTTTCTCTCATTCAGCTACTTTCAGAATGAATCTTACATTTCGGTACCACTCCTAATTTATATTTTCTCTCATTAGAAAGTGTTTAACATTGTTTCCTTCACACACTCCTAGATACTAATAACTACCCTGAGGTTCTAATTATTCTAAGTCGGTGTCTCTATCTAGGTTGATGCGACATGTATTTGATAGTTTCCCCTTGGTAATTGTAGCCTTGGGGGGATTTATGAAGCCCGTATTCCATGTTGCTATTATCACTAAATTGTTTGAGTGTGTAGGAGTTGTTGGTCATTGTTTTGCGGATAGTTTCAAGTCGTGCAGAGATGGCTAAGCGTTTCTCCATACACTTTGTATCCACAATTTGTTTGATTCAGGAGTATACATACAGAAAAAAAATGCTAAGCATAATAGCAAAGGAGATAATGAGTCCCCTTGAAGGATTCCATTATCGGTATGGAATTGTCTTACGTTTATATTTGTAGCATCAGTGTTGAGAATGCCGCTTTTCGGGAGCTTCATTGGGTGAGATACAAGATTCCTGATTATTGGTGAAATTTTCAATCTCTCCATACATTCCTTTCTCCAACTGGATGAAAGACTGCCAAATGCCTTCTTGTTTAACATTATTACTAGCAGAGATACCCGGTGTTGCTCGGGATTAAAATGGCAGTGTTTATATATATAATACAGCTACGTTGAAACTGGTGATACTGGAAAGTGCGGTATTGTGGAGTAAATGAAGGGCTAATTCGACTACGCGACATGCCATGCGCCCGTTTGGAGCATTCCGAACCCTAACCTGTCATAGAAAATTTGGAGTGGGGGCATGCGATTTTTGAACGCACCGAAATGCTGTCAGTGGATATACTCTCCTTTGCGGGACCCATCGTCTGAAGTTTTGATACCCACTTCGGGTTTGTTGTCCTATATCACTCATAAAGTAAATTTGGAGGAACTATGGTTGTTCATTTGTGGGTAACAGGGAACCAATGTGGTGGTAGATTTTCCCTTGAACTTTGAACGTCGGCGTAAATCCATGTTCGTCTTTCTTTTTAGATGCACCAAACGATACCATTTGAAACGTAAAGTGGTATTGTCTGATGTTGTTCAGAAAATCCTTTGACTGGATGGAAGTGCCTTCCAGAAGATCCATATGAGGTTAAAGAAAAGCTGGTAGTGCTGGCAATCTTATCATACCGCCTGAGCAGCGCATGCCATTAGTTTCATGTGGAAATTTTAAAGCTTTGCAGGAACGACAATTTAACACGGCAATTTGGACAAAATTATCATGTTTATAAGAATAGGGTGGATCATATCTGAAAGCGGCTCCAGAAGTTGTGAAGAACGAATTTGTATGTGGTCTGTTTCTGAGAGCTATTCTATTGGATCGCTGTCCACTCATTAAAATGTTTTAATGATGTAGCGTTAAGTGCTGCAGCATGCATTTGTTGATCTTGGGAAAGTCTCGGCTCCCTTCTCTCTTGGGACTCAGCACGTGACCTTGCAGGTGGGGCCCAGTTAGAATTTTCTTCAGGTCGAGTAGCCCATCCTACTCAAAAGGTCCCTGAATAAGGGTTGTTTAAGGATGATCTGTTTCGGAGGGCTTCCGGGTCAGATACTATCATGGATCTAGAAATCCCTTGCCTGTCGGTAGTATCGGGAAGCACTACCAGTTCGAGATAAACTCTAGAAGCTCGGAAGTGCATCCAGATGGGACAGCGCAAGATGCGCGTTAAGAGACGAAATCGTTCTGGACGCATTCGTACAGTGTCCGAGTATTGCTGAATCGTGGAGATATGTCGAAGTCGAATGGCTGTTATGACATGTGGGAGATATGTCGAATAGCTGTTATGACATGTGGGAGATATGTCGAAGTCGAATAGCTGTTATGACATGTAGGAGATATGTCGAAGTCGAATAGCTGTTATGACATGTGGGAGATATGTCGAATAGCTGTTATGACATGTGGGAGATATGTCGAAGTTGAATAGCTGTTATGACATGTGGGAGATATGTCGAAGTCGAATAGCTGTTATGACATGTGGGAGATATGTCGAAGTCGAATAGCTGTTATGACATGTGGGAGATATGTCGAAGTCGAATAGCTGTTATGACATGTAGGAGATATGTCGAAGTTGAATAGCTGTTATGACATGTGGGAGATATGTCGAAGTCGAATAGCTGTTATGACATGTAGGAGATATGTCGAAGTCGAATAGCTGTTATGACATGTGGGAGATATGTCGAATAGCTGTTATGACATGTGGGAGATATGTCGAAGTTGAATAGCTGTTATGACATGTGGGAGATATGTCGAAGTCGAATAGCTGTTATGACATGTGGGAGATATGTCGAAGTTGAATAGCTGTTATGACATGTGGGAGATATGTCGAATAGCTTCTTTCACATGTGAGAGATATGTTGAATAGCTGTTATCACTTGTGGGAAACAAGTCGAACAGCTGTTATCACATATTTGGGAGATATGTCGAATAGCTGCTATCACATGATGGTTTCGATTATCAGCCGAATCCACCCTGAGGATCGTCCCACCATCTACTTTTAACAAGACAGGGCAGATAATATTCCTCTATCTAATGGCTATGGCGAAAGAGCTTGTGTGTAGCACGTGGTTAAAATGATTGAGGAGAGACACCTTCAATTTCGGTTAAACCCTCATCGACATTTCTAAGTTCCACTTGGATAGATAAGTGAGGATGTAGTGGTAAAAGCTACCACCCAGTGAGTTTGTGAAAAGATGTGAGGCAAAAATGGCTAGAGTGATCTTTCTCTTGGCATGTACCTAAAAATTTGAAAATATGAAAGAGGGTTCGTGGCTTTGTTGGTTAGAGTAATCCCGGGTCTGTAAGATTCTTTGATTGGCTCTCGTTGGAGTTTCTCCGGGATCAGGAGGACTGCTTCATTCATGTTATCTCATACTTTATATATTACGTATACTTATATTCGCATTTCACCGCCTTTTCCATTTCTTTCTCCTCGACTTTCATGTAAACCCCGACACAAAGATTGTTGTCTGCCCTTGTGATGTCCCCACCCATCCTTTTCCCCTGCCAAATAAAAGAAATCAACGCCACCACCTGCACCACAAAACCTACTACTACTACTACTTACTACTACTACTACTACTACTACTACTACTACTACTATTACTACTACTACTTTTAATGTTGCACACATCCTTTTGGCAAACTCACGCATTCTTTTTCTTCTCCCCCCTCCCCATGCACATCTTGTCAAGCCCTGAATGCTTTAAAACAAGAAATCGGATTAATTAAGTCGAGACGGGAGTGACTTTTCCTTTTAAAGAGAATAATGAAAACGAGGGGAATGCGCAGATAGACAGACAGACGGACGGACAGACGGACAGCCAAACAGACAGACAGAGAAATAGATATGTAAATATATGTATAAATAAGTGTATATATCTAAATGTATATGTATATATATATATATATATATATATATATATATATATACGGCGGTGCCCCAGCATGGCCACAGCTCGTGAGCTGAAACTAGATAAAATAAAATTATATATATATATATATATATATATATATATATATAAGAGTATTATTGTTTACGATATCAAGTGTCATAGCATGCGTAAAAGAAGTGTGCTGGTGCTATTTGTAGAACCCTTAATTATTAATATATATATATATATATAGGGAGAGAGAAGGCTAGGAAAGATTCAAATCATAGCATCAACGCTCTTAAGTGGAGAGGCGTGGGTAGGCCTTCCTAATTCTGCACACAGCTGTAAACCTAAAAATGGATGAGTGTATACATGTGTGTACGTATGGTAGACACAAGCGCACGTGTACACATAGATGATTATATATATATGCATGTATATATATATATATATATACATATATATATATATATATATATATTATATATATATATATATATATATACACGAACATACATACACTCTTGTAGGCGGTACACTGGGAGAAACTTGTAAGAAAATAGTATATCACACATCGACGCATGCATATATACACGTACATACCCACTTACAATTATACAAGTATACAATCAACATTACATACATACATGCATACATACATACATACATACATACATACATACATATATATATATATACTCGGTAGATGTCAACGCGTGACCGAGTAAGACCACTTCCTAAACTCACTAAGTCTTTGCAAATGTTCTGATAACCCAAGAAGTTCCTGTGCGTGAGTCTACTTTCAGTGGGCGAAATGTTGCACAACCCTAAACCCACTCCTAAATGCAACCAGCAATAAAACCAGGTGATACTTTAGGATTTTTGAAAACAAATTTTAATACAAGTTTACCTTCTTCTAGAAGAAAGAATTGACAAAAGCTAAGGTTTCTTCATACCGAGTGGTTTACATGTTGGTTAACCCATAAGTGGGATCTTGAAAGGTGTTACTATTCAGGGTCAGATAAGATCTGGGGACACTAGTGGCTTAGAGGTGGTCTCACACTATTCAAAACACTGGAACTCCCGTATCAGGGCCCTACTACCGGATGCTGTTTACTACTATAGAAA
>NC_043012.1:41171686-41179186 GCF_006345805.1 Octopus sinensis
CGATATTTTTAATTTTAATTAATTAAAATATTTTTGCTTTATTATATTAAATCGTATTAATACATGTTTTACTAAACATGTGTTTCCGATGTATTATTTACCATCAAATGATCACAGAAAGGTTATTCCTCAATTTACTTCATCGAACATTATATTTTTTAATGAAATCAATCAAGTGCGGGGCGCGGGGGTGGGGCGCCGAAAAGTTCTTGGCTTTGGGTGAAAAAAAATACAGGAGGATCAGTTAATTATGATTTTACTCAACATTTTTGATATAATAAGGCCCTCACTAAGGCGGCAACGTAGTAGAATCGTTAGGAGGCTGGGGGAAATGGTGAGCGGCATTGCATCTGTCCTCATGTTCTGAGCTCAAATTTTGAAGAGGTTGACTTTTGCCTTTCATCCTTTCTGGGTCGATAAAATAAGTACTAATTGTTATAGACTTATCCACCTCCCACTAAAATTGCTGATCTCGAGCCAACATTTGAAAGCAATATAATGGGTCTCCACTAAGGCGGCGAGATGGCTGAGTCGTTAGCGCGCCGAAGCAATATACTTAGCGGCATTTCATCCGTCTTTACGTTCTGTGTTCAAATTTCGCCTTTCATAGTTTCAGGGTCGATAAAATAAGTAGAAGTAGAGCTCTGGGGTCGATGTAATTGACTTAACTCCTCTCTAGAACTTGCTGGCCTTGTGCCAAAATTTGAAACCGTTATAATTGTGCTTTTCATAAAGATATTTAACCCCTATACGACCTAAAGCTACCAACTAACACAGAAGGATTACACTTATCTCTTTACACATCAATATTGTTTTAATCCTCTCTAATTTGTTTTTATTCTAATCTTATCTTTAATCCTGTCTTTTCTGGAGATTAATATAAGTTCGTCAAAATGGCGTTTGTTTAAACGATTCCATCACATTATATTACATTCAGAATAAAAAGAAATGAAACAGAAATGTCACGAATAAAATATCGTTTGCCTTGCCCCAACACTATACAGACAAATGGCGAATGCAGCAACGCGCTGCGACTGCATACATCAGCGCACCTGACCTAACATTTAATGTGTCAACGCCAATGGGGGCGGGCGGGAAGTGGCCAAAGGTGAACCTTTGAACTTTGGCGTGATTATGGTCAGAGGGAGTTACTAAAGCTCTGGAATGATTGGTAGTTTTGTGTTGCGAGAGTGAAGGGCTTCGAGAAACAGGTTGAAATAGGCCGACTCAAGATGTGGGTCCAGCGTGTGTATCATGTTGGATACCCTTGGATATCCAGCAAGCAAGGGGATAATGCTAGATTATCCACAGCTCAGCCAATTCACGACCTAATACACAACACACACACACACACACACACACACACACATACAAACACACACATGCATGTTTGTGTGTGTGTGTGTGTATGTGAAATCGTGTGTGTGTGTGCATTATACAAGTCTATATAAAAGTGGTCCTCCGTCGGTTACGATGGTGAGGTTTCCAGTTGATCCGATCACTGGAACAGCTTCCTCATGAAATTAACGTGCGAGTGGCTGAGTACTCCGCAGACACGCGTACCCTTAACGTTGTTTTCAGGGGGATTCAGCGTGACACAGAATGTGAGAAGCCTGGCTCCTTTGAAATACAGGTACTACTCACTTTTGCCAGCTGAGTGGACTGGAGCAACGTTAAATAAATTACCTTGCCCAAGGAGAAAACGCGTAGCCGGGAATTGAACTCGCGACATTACGACCGTGAGCCGAATGCCCTAACCACTAAGCCACGCGTCTTCACTATATATACCTATATCTATCTATCTATCCATATATATATATATATATATGTATATATATATATATAATATATATATATATAATATATATATATATATATATATATATATATGTGTATATATATATATGCACGTACATGCATTCACATATAGACGCACGCACATTCGTGTACACGCACATACACGCACACACGGACGCGGACAGGGAAAGAAAGAAAGAAGAAAGAAAGAATCATGTTTTCAACTTTGTTTACTTTGAATTTTGCGTTGCTGCTTATCAAAACATTTTACTCTTAGATTTTTGTATGTGAGTACCAACTCCCTTAATTTATAGCAACTGGCCTTATATATATATGTGTGTGTATATATTTATATATATATGTATATATATATGTATATATATATATATATATATATATGTATATATATATGTATATATATATATATATATATATATATATATGTATATATATGTATATATATATATATATGTATATATATATGTATATATATATATATATATATATATATATATATATATATATATGTGTGTGTATATATATATATATATGTATATATATGTATATATATATATATATATATATATATATATATGTATATATATATATATATATACATATATATATATATATATGTGTGTGTGTGTGTGTGTATGTATATATATAGAGGTTTGTAGGTGTACATATATATATGCATGCATATGTATTATATGTATTTATAGGTGTGCATGTATATATGCATAAAAATTAGCATGTGTGTGGGTGAGTGTATGTGTGTGTGTAGGGGGTTTGGTCGAGTTCCCCTTTTTGTGCATACCTGACATTATCTTTATACTTGTGTTTGTGTACATATGTAGCCCCGCCCGCAAAAGAAAGTGATGTTTGAAATCATTTATGCCTAAATCTTATCACACATACACACACCTATACACAGGATGCGGCATTATATCAAAAAGGTTGAGTAAAATCATAATTAACTGATCCTCCTGTATTTTCTTCCACCCAAAGCCAAGAACTTTCCGGCGCCCCAACCCCCGCCTCGTACTTGATTGATTTCATTAAAAAAATAATGGTTCATGAAGTAAATTGAGGAATAACCTTTCTGTGATCATTTGATGGTAAATAATACATCGGAAACACATGTTTAGTAAAACATGTGTTAGTACGATTTAATATAATAAAGCAAAACTATTTTAATATTGTCGTCGAAATTACGCAAAAATGAAAATAACACTGACATTCTCATTTTAACAAATATATTTATTAAAATTACATAAAAATATTTTGAAATACTGAAGAGGAAATTTATTCAATAAAACCGCCATAGGCTTCAACCACGGCCTCCAGACGACTTTGGTATCTCCTGCAACTCTTCTGGACGCTCTCTTTGTTTAAGTTGGTGAATGATGCCATAATCCTTGCTTTTAGTTCATCTTTGAGGTTACAAGGAGTTTTGTTGGCCTCTCACTCAACTGCACCCCACACATAATAATCAAGGGGATTGCAGTGTGGGGAGTTAGGTGGACAGATGTTAGGGGTGCTGTGGTTACAGAAATTGTCTGACAGCCATGACTGGGTTCTCCTGCTTTTGTGGCATGGTGCAGAGTGCTATTGCCAGATATAGGGTCACCTTCTTGACCCAGGGCAGCACTACCTCCTCCAGGTACTAGATGCAGACCTCCGTGTTGAAGAAGATGAATGGAGGCATAATGTTGCCATCACTAGTGACCACTCCAAATACGATGATGTTGATTGGATGTTTGATTTTTATCACTCTCGGTACATATCCTCAGATTGCACTGTCCTCAGATGGACACCCAATCACTCTGAAATGTTCATATTGGAGCTTCCGTCGCGAATGCCAAGCAGCACAGCATGTCGTTTCCAAGTTTCTCGTCCAGCAAATTACGCCATTGTGCTGTTTTTCTCACAGACGGTGCCCAGCTGACCCTAATATGCTGTGTAGTCGACAAAATCAAAACCAAAAAACACGCATGCGTGAAGTTAAAAATATATGATGGCAACAATTTACCCATAGCACGCTGTATATATGTATGCATGTATGTATGTAAGAACAAAGAACTGCCGTTGGCCATTTCGCCTGGCGTGCTAACAATTCAGCCAGATCGTCGTCTTACGTATGTCATAATATTCCATGTACAAGATGACTAGCAATGGCGGCTGCAGTTGCTCCCACCTCGAAACCACTGAACAACAATACTAGTTTTAATTGTCAAACCAGAAAGCAGCTGGAGTTATCAGAACTCTTTTGAAGTTGATATTGGGAAACCACTCCGTGCCCATCATGCCTGATTCACTTACAAAGCAATTCGACCTCGGCGGAATTTGAACTCAGAACGAAACGGCAGACGAAATACGAATTTCTTTATTGCCCACCGGGGGCCAAACATAGATATGGACAGTACAACTGATGGGATCAGTGAATCGATATGATTTTACATAAATGTGACATCAAAAATAAAATACAATACATAAAAATCGAATGGAATACACAGTACAAAAACAATACAAATGAAGCGATGATCAAGTTACGCTCCGATCCCACAAGCCCCGATCTACCGCTGATACCTTTTTATTTTTCCTTTTTTTTTTTTTTTCCTCGTCTATTCACACGGTTCCTTGCACGCACAACACTCGTGCAACATACTTCCATCTCTTTTGGAACGTACACTCTGACAGACACCTCTTCTCCAGCCACAGTTTCCTTTTCAAATGAAAAGAAAAAAAGGATCGTAAATTGTCACCAGAGATAAAATTGCCTGTCTTAATTCCTTTTATCCTAGTATTCCATACAGCCTCTTTTGCTATTGCTACAACCGTGAGAAAACAATTCTTACCTTCGTTCGTTAGAACTCCCGGTGGGTCAATTTTTATAATTGACTCAGTCGACAGCCGTACTCTTCCTTCGCCGGACAACAGATGTTCAGCATAAGCCCACATTTCAGTTATCTCCGGACACTGAACAATAGCGTGAGGGACGGTTTCCCTGTCCCCACCGCATCTTGGACAGGTCGGCGACTGACGTTTACCATGTCTTGCGAGCTTATCCCAAACGGGCAAGGCACCTCTGTAGCATTGCCAGGTTAAGGACTTTTGGAAGTTGTCCAACGTTCTCAACCCGAATGTACGATGAAACAAGCTGTCCAGTTGAATAAATCCGAGACCTAGAGTCGACCCCAGGCCATCGTCGCATTCAGACTCTACCAACCCACTATATAAAATCCGTGTGGAACCCCCACCGCTGGCGTTGCCCGAGCGCCGGAACAGCAAGAGGGCCTTACGGCACTCTTTATGCCACTCACTCGACCTCGGTCTACGAGAACACCAGGCTTCCTGTTCGCAAAAACTCTTGAACTCAGGGAACATTTGTCTGGCCAGCGGAGACCACACCCGTTCACTATCCAGGAGAATCCAGAGGTGCCTCAACCTCAACGCATGTCTGCGCATCATTAACCAAGGCATCCCTAAACCTCCATTTAAAGGCTTTTGACAGCAGACAGAGCGTTTCACAAGTGGCGACCTGCCCTTCCAAAAAGCGAAAGAGCTGTCTCTCCAACCTGATCAACCACGAATCCGGACAGGGCACGACAGTCAGGCGGTAGGTAATGACCGATGCGATAAACACATTGGCCACTTCCGCCCTCCCTTTCAGGGATAGCCACCGCCAAGACCAAGTCTTGACTACTGCAGCCACCCTGCTCAATACCTCCGTCCAGTTCTTCTCTATCTGGAGGCCTGGTCCAAACCAGACTCCCAGCAACTTAACCGGTCCCTCCGTCCAGCGCCTAACAACACTGTCTGAAGGCATCGACTTGCCAACCCAGGTGCCGAGCTGCAAGCCGACCGACTTTTCCCGGTTAATCTTTGCTCCTGCTACCTCCTCGTAAGCCTCAATAGTCTTACCTACTTCACGTAGGCGTACCACTGTGGTTACACTGATAGTGATATCATCCGCGAAAGCCGTAACAAACTCCTCTAGTCCTGGTTCTCTCGGGATGCCACTCAACCTTTGCAGTAATGGCTCGAGAGCCATCACATACAAAAGTGGTGAAAGCGGACATCCTTGACGAACCGAGCGTCTGATGCAGAACGGCTTCGAAAGGAAACCGTTCACCCGAACTATCGAGTCAATGTTGTGGTACAAAGCGATAAACCACCTGAGGAAGCCAAGGCCCAGGCCAAACCGCGCAAGTACAGTCGCTAGGTATCGATGGTCAACCCTATCAAAAGCTTTAGACTGGTCCAAATGCACCAATGCCCCACCTTTGCCAGATTTATTACCAAACCTCTCTATGGTATAGCGAATAAGATGGAGGGTATCCTGAATGGTTCTGCCTGGGATGGCACATGTCTGTGCCTCCCCGACTATACCATTCGCGACACGCGCCAACCTTTTTGCTAGAACCTTGGCCAAAATCTTCACTTCTGCGTTTAACAGAGTGATGGGCCTGAAATTCTCTAGAACGTCCCCCTTGTCCGGGTCCTTTCTGACCAACGTCACTACTCCCCGGCGCACAGATCTGGGGATAAACCCATTCTGTTTCCAGTTCGCGTACACGTCAGTCAGTAGTTGCCCGAACAAGTCTGGCATACATTTATACAGCTCGTACGGAAGACCATCAAGTCCCGGTGACTTACCCGCTTTACAATCGGCCAAAGCCTCCATCACCTCCTCAAGTGTGATTGGCCCTTCGCAAGACTCCGCATCCGACCCCGAGAGGCACGGCAGCCCGGTAAGAAAGTCCTCGAGGGCTCTCCCACCACCAGGACCGCCGTCACCCCCGAACAGCTGGGCGAAGTACCCCGAAAGACCTCACACATTTTCTCGGGTTCGTTTATCAAGACACCATTTTGATTCGTCAAAGACCGAATAGAGGAACTATTTCCTTGCCGAGCTTCCACCACTCGGGCCCATCCAGCGGCTTTGATTCCTTCACTTCCCATTGCACGTAACTTAGCTCTGGTAATACTTCCCATGTGGTGGGCTTCAAGATGCTGGTTTAAACCATTCACCCTCGCTGGTCTGTATTACCAGTCCTCCAGGCTTCTTCTAGTTCCTTAACTAGACCATCTCCTATTTTACGTCCCTTCTTAGCTAAACTTATGCTAAACCTAATAGACTCATATTTGATGGCTCTTTTTAGGGCGTACCACCATTTGTTATTAATGATGGTACCTGTTAATGCCCTCTGTATTAACATCTTGATCCGCTTTCTGTACTCCTCAATCGCCAAAAGGGACGTATTGAGTTTCCAGTAGCCAGATCCCTGTCTATGCAACTTATCTACCGTCAGTTTACAGGTAACCATCTTGTGGTCACTGTAGCTGACTAGAAAAAACTGTGGACACTCAACTATGGACTTATCTTTTTCTCTAATTAAAATCCTATCTAGATATGTTCTGGTAGACCCGTCACTATTTGACCACGTCCACTGTGGAGTGTTCGGGTGCTCCAACCTATATGGATCTGCTAGCTGAAATTGACTTAGCAGATCCCGAAAGCCTGTGTTACATTTTCTGTTCATGTTCGAGTTTGAGCCAACACAATCTGTGTGTGCTGCACATATTGTATTAGAGTCTCCTAACACTACTAGTGAATGCGACGTGGCTAGGAACTTTCCTAGGCCACGAAAATATTCAGTTTGCGGGCCAATAATGTTTGGTGCATAAATAGCGACCAGC
>NC_043012.1:41184186-41201686 GCF_006345805.1 Octopus sinensis
GGAAAATGTATGATAAAATGAAATTCACAATTTCTGAACGAAAGACGTGGTGGTCACGTTTGAACATGTTTGCTTTGATGTTTGTCGGGTCAAAATTTATCTCAGGCTTAAAAACAACAAGGTTCAACATAACTACTAACAACTAAATGGACTCGTCTATTGACTTTTAACTTGCTTTTCCAGTGCACCGTCACCTCTGACATTTACAGGCCATGACCGCGACAGGAAAGTTTACGCTAATTGGCTTACTTCGGTACCTATTTCTCCATCATAAGACCTAAAATCGACACCAAACACTAGACTTACACTGTAAGTCTAGCTCTCGCGTTTGTAAAGTAGTTGTATTTAGTAAGAGCTGAAATTCCCGGTACTAATGGAATTAATGAGCGTGAAATTGTAATATTAATCTTCCTATCAGATATTATGTAATATTTTGAATTTTTTTTATTTTACTCTTTTTGTTTTAAATAGCATTTCTAATTGGTAACTATGTAAATAATAAAAAAGTTTTTCATACTTACTTTGAAATGATACATTTTCCGGAAACATGGCTTCCGTCTCTCTTGTGTTGTTGTTGTTTGCGGTTTCGTTATTTCTCTCCAAGACAGTCCTCATTGGGCAGGTCTATTGTTAAAATCATTCCAGCTGTGAACATTCCATTTTTTCTACATTCATGCCTGCATTATCTAATGCATCCTTTTTTTTCTTTTTGTCGTTTGCGAAATAGCATTATGTAGAATGGGATCTGCAGCAGCTTGGGTGTTTGTGTAAATATCTTTCCATTAAAATAATCTTTTC
Organism: Octopus sinensis; assembly: GCF_006345805.1. Classification (NCBI taxonomy): domain Eukaryota; kingdom Metazoa; phylum Mollusca; class Cephalopoda; order Octopoda; family Octopodidae; genus Octopus; species Octopus sinensis. The sequence continues at coordinate 41,184,985 of NC_043012.1, forward strand.
TACTCCAGGGTCAAGGCCCAAAATTTTTGGTGAGGAAGCCATTCGATTAGGTCGACCCAAGTGCGTAACTGGTACTTAATTTATCGACCCCGAAAGGATGAAAGGCAAAGTCGACCTCGGCGAAATTTGAACTCAGAACGTAACGGCAGACGAAATACCTATTTGTTTACTACACACAAGGGGCTAAACATAGAGGGGACAAACAAAGACAGACAAATGGATTAAGTCGATTATATCGACCCAGTGCGTAACTGGTACTTATTTAATCGACCTCGAAAGGATGAAAGGCAAAGTCGACCTCGGCGGAATTTGAACTCACAACGTAACGCAGACGAAATACCGCTAAGCATTTCGTCCGGCGTGCTAACGTTTCTACCAGCTCGCCGCCTTAGTAACACGTAACATTAACGCATAAGAAATAATAGAAACACAATCATAAATAAAGGCAAATGTCCCTACATGGGTGGGAAATCGCCATCTTGTGGGTATATCAGGGTAACCTACAACTATAGCCTTCTTCTGCTTCCCTTTACATAAATAGAAAGAAAGTCATAAAAATACAAAGACTGCATTGAAAATGACAACACATTATATTCAAATCTGACACTGTTTGGTTGAACGTTATACAATTAGAAAGCTGATAAATATTCACTGTAGGGATAGTAAAAAAAAAAAAACTAGGAAAAAAACTAATACAAATATCTAAAAAACGAGAAGGGGGATAAACAACCGTGATTTGTCATAAAGAATTCCAACACCCACAAGATAGATGCTGAAGTAACGGATAAGTTGATAGGAGAGAGGTGTAACAACGACGAAATTTTGAAGATAAACACTTATGGTTAGGATAGGCTACGGAATTGCATGATAAAGTGGTGACAAGAAAAACGACCAAATGGCCAATATCTCGGGCAAATATTCAACAGAAAATTTTTTTTAAAAAGGTGCAGACGTGACTATATATAAGAAATTTATTTCCCAACTAAATGGTTCCGGTTTCAGTCCCACTGCATAGCATCTCGGGCCTCTGTTTCAACTTTAGCCTTGGGCCGATCAAAGCCTTGTGAGTGGATTTGGCAGACGGTGCAGTAACTGAAAGAAGCCCATCGTATATATGGTCGACTCTAGCGCTAAAAATAGATCCGCTATGGTTTTAGCCGCTAAAAATTGTTTCCAAGGAGAATTAACACAACATTTGCGGATCTATTTTTAGCGCTAGAGTCGACCATATAGTGGTCACTCTCTTATATTTATGTATAAATTTTTATTGTATCCCTGGTTTTTATGCGCTAAGCCACTTGGTGTTAAATTGATGATATCATTAAATTAATATCTAATTTTTCACCCTTATTTGTAATTTTAATTATACTGCAGTGAATCTTTTATGCAGTATTCGTTTCCGGAAGTCTTATTGCATTTTTGGCGGAGGAATTTGAATCATAACTGTTAGTACAATCGATTAAACCGCACGTGTGTTTGACGTTATGTTAAAATTTAGCATGCGATTTAATAAATTGTATTTTAGACAAATTCTACTGATGAACTATAGATGTTGTGTAAGTAAAATTGCATATTACATTAATAGCGAAACAATTGTCCAGAGTTATTCTATATTTTTGTTATTTTTCACTTGCCTCGTTTACGTTAAATGTTGTGTTAATTCTCCTTGGGAACAAGTTTTAGTGGCTAATACGATTGCGGGTCTATTTTTAGCGCTAGAGTCGACCATATAGTGGTCACTTTCTTATGTTTATGTATAAATTTTTATTGTATCCCTGGTTTTTATGCGCTAAGCCACTTGGTGTTAAATTGATGGGATCATTAAATTAATATCTAATTTTTCACCCTTATTTGTAATATATATATAATATATATATATATATATATATATATATATATATATATATATATAAACCCACAATCAGAAATAGTCGGGCACTGGACGAGAGCGTGCAGAACGATTTCGTTGCTCTGTGCTCCTCTCGGGCAAGCCCGGTTGACTGCACTTTCATGTCTGTGGAGATTACCCCGAACCAGCAGTGTCCAGAGATAGCACTGCCACGTCAAGGAATTCTGGAAATTATCCATAGGCCGCGGCCCGAAAGTTCTCCGGAACAAACCAGGCCAACTCATTCTCGTCGACACCCAGAGTCTCTCCGAGAACGTTGTTGCACTTACCCGCCACTAACCCTCTGTAGAATGCCTGCGTGGAACTTCCACCGATATTGTTGTTGTTGTTGTTGTTATTATTATTATTATTATTATTATTAATAATAATAATAATAATAATAATAATATAATAATAATAATAATAATAATAACAATAATAATAATAATATACTAGCGATTGTCAAACAATTCAGTGATGACATCAGAATGCAATTTGGCCTCGATAAATGCGCAAAAGCTACCTTTATCAAAGGAAAAATGACAGAAACATCTAACGTTAACCTTGACCAGCAGAATGTCATAAAAGAATTAGACCCAGCAGAGAACTACAAGTATCTAGGGGTAATTGAAGGAGAAGAAATAAGGCATTCAGAGATGAAGGAAAGGATCAGGAGAGAATGTTATCGCAGAGTAAGAGCAATACTCAAGACAGAGCTGAATGCGAGAAACAGGATCGAAGCGATCAATGCATTAGCCATACCAGTCGTGACTTACAGTTTCAGTATCGTTAACTGGTCGATTACTGAAATATGTAATCTTGAGAGAAAAATACGAGAACTGTTGACAATGCATAGAATGCACCACCCTAAGGCAGATACAGAACGACTTTATCTGCCAAGAAAAGAGGGAGGCCGTGGACTTTTACAACTGGCAATAACAATGAAGATTGCTACAATTGGCCTAGACACCTACCTGAAAAACTCTGAGGACTGGATGTTAAAACTTGTCTCAAAACATGAAAACAAGAAAGCATCATACTCAGTAACAAAACAGGCAAAGGAATATCTAAGTGAATTCCGAATACAACAAATTTCGGAATTAGAGATAGACATACAAGAAACAGGCACAGAAAAAGCTAAGCGCATGAAAACCCGTGCTAAATCTGCGGCCTTAGATATTCTGAATGATAATGGCAAGAAAACCTCTCTATGGCAAATACCCAAAGAGAGCAAATAATGCAGATGTTGACAAAGCCCTGACCCATCAATGGCTAATGGCCTCTGGCTTAAAATCTGAAACAGAGGGGTTTATCATAGCAGCTCAAGATCAATGCCTACCAACAGAAACTACCAGGCCAACATATTAAAGATCAGAAGCAGTCCAACGTGTCGTGTAGCAAGCAACAAAATGAAACCATTGACCTTTTGATCTCCAAGTCAGTCTTCTAGCGCCTACAGAGTATCTCAACAGGCACGATAGAGCTGCACAATATATTCACTGGGTAATCTGTAAAAACCTGGATTTGCCCCATGAAAAAAATGGTGGGAACACCAACCACCCCCAGTGCTTGAAAATGACCACATCTCACTCCTCTGGAACTTCACCATTCAAACTGACAGAAAGATAGATGCAAATAGGCCAACATCATATTGAAAGACTTCAAACAAAGAACATGCCTCCTCATTGATATGACTGTCCCAATCGATATAAACGTATCTGTCAAGACCTACCAAAAACTGAGCAAATATAAAGATCTTGAAATAGAAATCAGCAAAATGTGGAAGCTGAAGACTAAAACAATACCTGTTGTCATAGGTGCCCTGGGAATGATAGCAAAAGGGGCAGATAGCTACCTAACTCAGATACCAGGAAACCCAAAAATGGCAGAAATTCAAAAGATAGTGCTCATGGGAACTGCTCATATCCTACGCAAAATACTTTCTATGTAATCTCAAGGTTTAAAACAAACATAATTTTCGGTTTAAGAAAAAAAAAACCAAAAAAAAAACTTTTTTTTAGACATTCATTAGTACAACCCCCCCCCCAAATATATGGCACACTAGGCATAACAACAACATGAACTTCCAACCCGTTGTCTCTTGAGGTCTCTGGGTGAGACTTGGAGCCAACTTGTACAAATATAAAGCAAAAGTCAAACATAGAATATAATAATAATAATAATAATAATAATAATAATAAGAATATAATAATAATAAGAAGAAGTAAAGAAAGAAGAAAAGAAGAAGAAGAAGGATCAGGAGGAAGAAAAAGAGAGAGGGGTGGAGGAAGAGGAAGAAAAAGAAGAAGAAAAAAGAGAAGAAGAAGAAGAAGAAGAGAGAAGAAGAAAAAGAAGAAGAAAAGAAGAAGAAGAGGAGGAGGAGGAATAAGAAGAAGAAGAAGAAAAAGAAGAAGAAGAAGAAGAAGAAGAAGAAGAAGAAGAAGAAGAAGAAGAAGAAGAAGAAGAAGAAGACAGGCTGTGGATCTCATGGCTTCTGGTCTTAACTTATTGGAAGTGTTATCACGTACATTGTTTTGTTTTGATATAAAAGATGGACAACAGCAAATATTCTACTCAATACCTCAGATTTGCTTGTCAGTTGTTTGACCTTAACCAGTTGAGGATGTCCTTTGTTGGTGGCTGACGATATGGGCATCTCTGATCACGAGTAAGGAATAGTGGGGAAGCATCATAGTCATGTGTTGAGAAGAATTCTTTGGAGTTTGAATAATTCATCTCTGGATGAGCCTGGTCTTAAGTTGGGGTTTAAACAATGGCAATTAAATATGGTTTTCAAGAAATTGCAATCACGTCGAGACATCTCTCGGCAGTTTTGGAACATTTTTCTACGTCTATTCCACCAAACCGGGATGGGCTTATATGACTCTAAGAAAATTGGGTCCCACCTGTAAGGACATGTGCTTTTCATCTTGCTATGAGATCATCGTGTCACCGACACTTGGTTGTGATGCATAAGCTTGGTGTACCCATATCAGACGGGTAGTCATGATGGATATATATATTAGGCTTCGTATATTTGTACCCCACAGTCACTTTGATGACATGTGCTGCCGTCTCACCCAATAATAATAATAATAATAATAATCCTTGTACTAAAGGCACAAGGCCTGAAATTTGTGGGGAGGGGACTTGTCGATTACATCGATCCCAATGTTTTACCGTTACTCATTTTATCGACCCCGAAGCGATAAAAAGGCCAAGTCAACCTTGATAGAATTTGAACGCAGAACGTGAAAACGGGCATTTTGCCCGGCGTGCTAACGATTCTGCCAGCTCGCAATAGCAATAATAGTAATATGAATGAGGGTCAATCGTTTAGTTACAAGGTCAATAATTTTGAAGGAAGAAAGTAAGGTGATGCTGTGGACACGAGTATTTAAGTGGTACTCTATCTGTATTTTATCCACAAACACCCTTCTGCCCACAAGGATGAAATACCGAATCTTAGAAACTAAAACGGTTTTCATCGCAATGACCTGACCAGGGTTTCTCGTTTCTCCGGTTCCTTCCTGGAGGAGCAAGGCCATATCCAAATACAGCGAAGATATTAGGGAAGTGTGTTCTACTAAAGAGCTTGAAAGCAAAGGAAATGGCTTAATATCCAGACTTCCTTAAGTGTCAGGCTTCAGATATTTGTTTGCTAAGAACAATTGTAGTATTTGAGGCTCTTATTGTTGCTACTGTTGCTACCGCTGTTGTTGATGATGATAATGATGATGATGTTGTCGACTTCTGAAAAAAGAGGAAACTGTACAAAATGTTCACTCGTTAATAAAAAATTAATTAATCATATTTGTTTCAGCTTTACATATTAATTTAATTCTCTTAACAACGCGGTATTTCCTTTACAGCTTGACCGCACTTGCTTTATAATAACGATAATAATAACGATAATATTAACGATAATAATAACGATAATAATAATAATAATAATAATAAATAATAATAATAATAATAATAATAATAATAATAATAATAATAATAATGTTAATGATAATGATAATAATAATAATAATAATAATAATAATAATAATAATAATAATAATAAAATAATAATAATAATAATAATAATACTTTATACTGAGCCACAGGAAAAGCATCTACAGTGGATTTCCAGTCGCCTAGAAATAGTAGCCATTATGTCCCCACTCAAGTTATACCCTGCCGTAATGCCATGTTAGATAATGTAGGGACAGATCACTTAAGAAGTTGGGACTGTCACAGCCGGGATGCCTTACGTGAAAAACCTGCTTAATCAAGTTTTAACTGTGGCAAACCAACAATAACAACAACTAACGAAGAAGCTTCTGTGTGGTCACATTATCTGCTAGAAGTGTTAGCCAACACAACCTCAAAGCACACCCGACAATCTCAAAAGAAACAAAGCAGATCTCAAACAGACAATATACTGGGGGGTACAGAAAGTTTCTGGTTTTAAAGGTATCTCAAAAGACTTGGCTGGAGGCCCAGCCTTCCGAGTTCCTTTGCAGGACCGCTGCAATAAGTGTGTGACTCTGAGAGCGGAATATCTTGAATAAAGTCATGATTAACTCATCCTCTTGTATTTTCTTTTATCAAAGCCAAGAACTTTTCAGCACTCCTTCGAAGTATTAGAAAGAGGTTTTAAAAAGGCGAGCTGGTCATTGTTGGAATATAGTTTTTGTAGATCCTGTGAGTCTGGTTTAAGTTGAGGGTTAAACAATACCAATTACATGTGGTTTTTAAGAAATCGAAATCATGTCGAGATATCTCTCGACAGTTTTGGAATATTTTCGACGTCTATACCATCAAACATCCTTCTACGTTCTACAAGGATTCAAGACAAATTTACAAAAAATTTACGTGTCCTATTCTCCTGTCACCAAAACGTTCTTCGTTAATATATATTTCCTATTTCTTTCAATTCCGTAAAAGAACCGCAGGTGAATGCTTTTCCGGAGCTTGTTACGATTAATTCCTTTATGCTTTATTATATTCTACGGCATATAGGTCGTATAAAGTGTAAACACGTAGTGCAATCGTTCAAACATTGTCACTATTTCTCCAAATTCTGCTGCATTTCACATGGAAAATTTGGTCCTCGAAAGTCGTCTTGGTGTATAAGTCGACCTTATTTTTCTTTTTGTAGGTAGGAGTGGAAATTTTGTCCTAAAAAATTCGAGTTATAATCAGGAAAATACGGTAATTACTTCATTAATTTTAATCAGTTCCAGACGGTTGAAAGAGTTAAGTCTTGTGAGTCCCGTCTTGAAAATTCCATCTTACAACACAACTAGTCGGCTTCTTCACCATTTCTAAGACTCAGTAATCTATTTTACTGTGGGTGGTGAAGTTATGTTTGTTATTTAGAACCAGGCTACTTTTGGCCGTGTCTCCCATCGATGATCAATGACATTTCAGCGGTGGCTATCTCGTCCTTTTTTCCACAATATATCTGGAGCTACGAGTAGAGAGACGTGGGTGTTATTTCTAGCAATTTATGTAACCATTTAAATGCTGACAGGTTACCGCCAGAAATAGATATTAAGTTAATAATATATGCGTGTGTGTATACACACGCGCGCGCGCCCACACACACATGCACGCACTCACGCGCGCACATACACTCATAAACTTACTGTTAAAAACGTCCCAAAACTACTAATACTCAATTTCGTGTCTTTAACGATAAGACTGGGAACTTCATATATCGGTGGCACTCGCAAGATTTGCATAGAATTAGGACTCGAGCTAACAAGATAATAGAGGGAGGACGTACGAAAGTCAACAGATGTAATTTGAAACGATTGATGAAGACGGGATACATACAACTTTTCGGCCAAACACGAGAATGATGGGTAACGCCTGGAAGGAATCCTTAAATGGATAGGAAAGAGGGAATTAGTAAGAGAGGAGAAAAAGGTTGACCGGCAGGCTAGGTGTCCGGTGGCGAAATTGCAGAGGAGGGAAAATTAGTCACGGGTCACGTAGAAGGGAAGGAGGATGAGAGAGAGAGAGAGAGAGAGAGAGAGAGAGAGAGATAAAGAGAGAACAGGGAAGGAATGGAGAGAATCTACTGTTAAGTGTGAGAAGACGAGAGAGAAGGAGAGAGGAAGTAGGGATGCAAGAAAAGGAATGAGAGAGAGAGAGAGAGAGAGAGCAAGAGAGAAGATAGAGTCGCAAAAAATATATGAAATATCACTATTAACAAAAGTTGGGATACGTGGCGTTCAGTAACGCGAATCTTTTGCGGGTGCCGCCGATATACGAAGTTCTCAATCTTATCGTTAACGGCACGAAACTGGGTATTAGTATTTTCCGGTCGATAACTGATGAAGAATTACGGTCCTTCTGCATCTCTCCTATGTGTACGTTCTGTTGTATTTAATGCATTTTTCATATATATATATATATATATATATATATATATATCCAAAACAATGTTACTATACACGAAATTTTATAACATTTTTCTAACATAACGATTTAAATATATTCTTTAATTTAACCAAATAACACAAGTCTTCTGTAATATTTTTCACTCTATTTTGTCTTTTATACATCCAACTATATGCTTTCACATACTAACTCTCTCACCCGATATATATATATATATACTTTTAGAAATAAAAGAGTGTATAAAATACTTTTATACGCAAAGAGGAGACCAATGACAGGCTTCTTTACATGCTAAACAGGCCAGTTAAAATCCAAACCACGAAAACATGTTATAACGGCGTGCATCATGGATTCTCCTTTTCGTAGTTTGGGTTTAACTGGCCTTTTTAGCATGTAAGGAGTCCTGTTAGTGGTCGCCTCTTTGTGTATAAAAATATTTTATACACTCTTATATTTTTAAAAATATGTTATGACTTAAGACTTTTATTTATGCATGCTAACCACTGGTAATAAATCATTTTAATTTATCACACTCATAGAGCCTGTAGTGTTGCCGTCTTGACATTCGGTGTGTCTTGACCATTTTCACATCTGGCAGTGCCTATGCCTCTCTAGATATGACTAAAGCTAACTTCTTCCGGAATGTAGAAAGATATTGGTACTTAGTTTATCAACGCCGAAAAGATGAAATGCAAAGTTTGACTTCAACGGGATTCGAACTCAGCGGGTAATCAGCCGAAGCAATTTATGTGACATGCTAAAGATTTTGCCAACTGGCTGCTTGCATCGTATACGTATATATACTTGAATATATATATATATATATATATATACATGCACATATGTATATGTATTTTTGTATTATATATACATTTATACATGTATGTATCTATTTGTCTATATCTATATATCTACCTATCTCTCTCTCTCTCTCTCTCTCTCTCTCTCTCTCTCTCTCTATATATATATATATATATATATATATATATATATATATATATATATATATCTGCGTATGTGTCTATAACTATCCATATAGACACAGTATATAGATACATCCATCCATACACCCACACACACACACCACACGACACACAAAAGAAACACATATACACACCTAATATTTTGAGTTTCTCTTTTGGCATTTGAATGAAGATAAAGTGAATTTGAAGATAATAATAATAATAATAATAATAATAATAATAATAATAATAATAATAATAATAATGATGATGATGATGATGATGATGATGATGATAAAAGAATAAAAAGTCACGGAGAGAAACGGCGGTATGGTAATTTAAAGCATCAAAGTATCAGAAATTCTTTTAACATAAGATTAGTGAGGGTTATCGGAATTTAGTCATGGTGTGTATCATATAACCGTTCATCTCTTACAATGCAGGCGGGAAGACGAAAAAAGAACACAAGAGAACAGACGACATTTTGTAAGAGAACAGACGATAGGTTTATGCTTTAAATTTGTTTCACTTGTGTGTGTCATTCTGTAATCTATAAGAAAAAAAAAAACTCAGGGTTACATATCTGCACTATGGCAGATTATACATACGTGAGGGTGTTGGATAAAGAAAGGATGGGGAATAGATCCATCGTGCGTATTTATATACACACAAGCTCACATATATGTATATATATATATATATATATATATATATATGTGTGTGTGTGTGTGTGTATGTATGTATATATATATATATATATATGTATGTATATATATGTGTAGTGGCTGTGTGGTATAGCCGCAGGAGTGGCAAGTACCTTGCTTATCAACCAAATGGTTCCGGGTTCAATCCTACTGCGTGGCACCTTGGGCAAGTGTCTTCTACTATAGCCTCCGGCCGACCAAGGCCTTCTGAGTGGATTTGGTAGGCGGAAACTGAAAGAAGCCCGTCGTATATATGTATATATATAATATATATATATGTCTGTGTTTGTGTTTGTCCTCCAAACATCGTTAGTGTGTTTCTGTCCCTGTAACTTAGCGGCTCGACAAAAGAGACCGATAGAATAAGTGCTAGGCTTACAAAGAATAAGTCCTGGGGTCGATTTGCTCGACTAAAGGCGGTGCTCCAGCATGGCCGCGCTCAAATGACTGAAACAAGTAAAAGACAGTAAAAGACGTACATACATGTATACATACGTACATATATACATATATGCATGTGTGTGTGTTGTGTGTGTGTGTGTCTGTGTCTGTGCGTGTGTGTACTAAACCTGGCGGGAATAGGATGAGGACATTCTGTACTAGGAAGGGCAGGTGACATCTTGATGTGTGTGCGTGCGTTCATTCGTACCGACATGCGAATGTGTTTGTGTGGTGTGTTTGCGTGTGTGTTTGCGTGTGTGCATGTGTGTGTGTGCATGTATGTATGTGTATACGTTCGTATAGAGGGACAGACGTTGAGCGGTAATAATCCAACTAATAGATAAGCGAGAAAGCAAAGTGAGTTGGTGGCGTTTGAGAATCACGCAATAAAAATGTCGGCCTTAAATGTCCTGAGGTCTTTTTCAATTTATAAACTAACTGGATCAACATTGGCTTTGTTACTTTTTTCTAAGGTTTAACAATAATCAAATTATATATATGGAAAAAAAAAAACAAATCCGTAAATGAAACCAAACATATTGAAGGAAAAATAGATTTGTAATTTGATTGTTTTTTTTATTCTCCTTTTGCCTATAAAATGTCCACCCGCAAATGATTTATTCGGTAAAGATAAAGCACATTTCTTGTTTAAAAAACCTGTTACTTTAACCAGCATTTCTACCACCACCACTACCACCACCACCACCATCATCATCATCAGCATCATCATCATCATCATCATCATCACCACCACCACCTGCGCCACTACCAGAAACATCACAAGCGTCATAGCTATTGTCATCACCAACCCACCAACTCAACCCAACACCACTTTCAACAACAACAGCAATAACATCATTACTACCTGGAAAAATCGTTAGAGTGTGGCATTTATTCTAACTCGATTAATTATAAGTTCGAATCCCACCAAGGTAAACACTGCCATCCATCCTTCCTTGGTCAATAAAATGAAGTACCACTCATGTAGGGGTGTAGATTTAGTCGATTGACCCCTTCCACAGCTATTTAGAAAAGTTTTTGTGCCTTGCATAAAAGACTGGGAATATCCAGTGTTGTGTTAGTCGAGGAGTAAGGAAGCCGCTACTGAATAACCCGTACAAGACTGGAAGAGCAACTTTATACTGTAAATTCTTCTCGACATAGAATTATAGAATCTGGGAAATATGTACGCTAATAGGGTGGCATCAGCAACTTTGGTGTAGTCCTGGATACTCTGGACGTCCCCCTCTTGAAATCCCTTTCCTCGCTCATGTCTTTCCTACAGCTGCTGACCTACAACAGTATAAACAAAGCATTAACGACATCGACAATGTCACCGGCCTTTGGAGGACCCGCATGGCTGATAGGCTCTACCTTTCCCTTCAGACTTGTATTGTCCTTAGTAGATCTATCCGCGAAAATTTCTACTTCATCCAATAAACTGAAGAATTGACTGGTGCTGGATCTAGCCTTGTTCGTGCTTTGGACGTTATAGATCACATTGAAGTGCGCGACACGGTTGAACATTGCTACTTGGAGGATCTAAACGGCTGATTTGGGACTTACTTCCAGAAGAAAGTTCGCTACGACGTAAAATGGCATGTGTTCGGCGGTCAAGGTAAACAGTTATATTTTGATTCTCCATTAAGGATTCCCTTTCCATCTCTTCTAAATGTTGTCACGTTGAAGCCATTAGTGAGGACGTTAGAGACATTGTAGAGCATCGCACTCAAAGTGGCTTTCAGAAACGCAGTGTCTGAAAGTCGCCACCACTCGTCGAGTATTGAAGCAAATGCCGTCATTCCGGAAGGGTGAGATGGAAGCAGGTGTCACTACAATGTCGTGGAGCTTGTAACTTGCCAAGTTCATTGACCAGGTCTGCTGATAGAGAAAAACATACTTAGAAAGATAAAACAAGGAGAGAGTTACTGATTTTAGTCAGGAATGAGCTGAGAGAAAGGTATTTGTAAAAATCGGGTGGAAATGGTTAACGCTTCCATCGCTTCGATAATGAACCATCACCTGTCCTCCAAGCCTTGTTTCAGGAAGCATTTGATCAGATGGCGTCTATGTTCCCGTTGTTTCTTTTAGAAAGGAGGGGTTCCGCTTTTCAAAACTACATCTATTTCCAACACTCACTACAAAGGTTCTTGCGCTGTCGTGGTTAATGATCCGGTGGCATGCGATCAAACTGGAGCATCTACAACGATTCTTTTCATAATTTTAATTCACTCCATAATTATATTACTAACTCACTGTTGTAAATCTGTCACTTTCTCTAATCTTATTGTTAATCTTCATTTTAATCTTGTTGTTGATTTAGTGTAATTCTGTCTTAGCTAGGATTAAAAGTTTATATTTAGGGTCAATGCCATCTTAACGATCCTTAACTGTTAAATGTGACTCCCGTTTATGTGTTGGCTTTTAGTATTAACATTGCTTTATGTATATGTTACTCATAAAGTTTTCTTGTCTCTATCGTTAAACGGTTCTATATATTGAATGGAGGCGCAATGGCCCAGTGGTTAGGGCAGCGGACTCGCGGTCGTAGGATCGCGGTTTCGATTCCCAGACCGGGCGTTGTGAGTGTTTATTGAGCGAAAACACCTAAAGCTCCACGAGGCTCCGGCAGGGGGTGGTGATCCCTGCTGTACCCCTTCACCACAACTTTCTCTCACTCTTACTTCCTGTTTCTGTTGTACCTGTATTTCAAAGGGCCGGCCTTGTCACTCTCTTGTGTCACGCTGAATATCCCCGAGAACTGCGTTAAGGGTACACGTGTCTGTGGAGTGCTCAGCCACTTACACGTTAATTTCACGAGCAGGCTGTTCCGTTGATCAGATCAACCGGAACCCTCGTCGTCGTAACCGACGGAGTGCTTCCAAAAAAATATTGAATCCATCTCATGGATTATTAGCTGTCAATGAATAGGAAAGAATACTGTGTATGGTGTTAATTTTTACTTACAGATTTTGAAAGGAAAGGCAGAGCCCATCAGCCATGCGGGTCCTTCAATGTTGGTGACATCGTCGATGCCGTTAATGCTTTGTTTATACTGTTGAAGGTCAGCAGCTGTAGGAAAGACCTGAGAGAGGAAAGAGATTTCAAGAGAGGGACGTTCAGGAGATCCAGGATTGGACATTGTTTTGAATATGAAAAAAGAAGGATCGGACGCAACAAGGGCAGTGAGAAATGGAGCAAGGAGTGCGTTGGGGTGTCTGCTTCGAGGGGGCAGAAGAGATTATTTTTCCGATATAAAGGAATATAGAGAAGGAAGACAGAACACATATAAACCAACTGTGTCCGTTAGTGCTGCAGTGTCAGTAAACCGTTTGACTCTTGTCCGGATGCGATCCAAGATATCAATGTTTGTATCAGGAGCAACGTCTCAGATGTGGGAGCAGTACGCTACTGTGGGCATTATTTGGGTTTTATAGAGTGCCAGCAGCCTTGGAAAGCTTTGTAACTTGGGGATTAAAATATCTTCTGTTCCCAAAGTGAAGATCTGGTTTTCGGGATGCAGTCTTAAAAACACTAAGAACATGCTTCCGCTAGGAGAGGTCGTTGGTCATAGGGAGGCTCAACATTTGGAGTGATTGTGTGGACTTCAACTGTTGCTGCTCGTATTTAGAAAGGATGTGATGTAATGGTGTTTTCTTAGTTCTGTTTTTTTTTTTGCGGTGTGAAGGTTGCATAGCCGTTGGAGAATGCCCTCAAAATCAATCTTTGTTTATGATTTGGCGTATGGTGTCTAGGTTGTGTGTGGATGATGTCTGGTTAGAAAGGAATGAAGAGTCGAAGTGGCATGTCATCTATGTAAGAGTGTGTAAGTGTGGTGTTGAATGTATGAGGGGTGTTGAATGTATAAGGGTGTTGCTGAATGTGTAAGGGTGTTGTTGAATCTGTATAAAGGGTGTTGTTGAATCTGTATAAAGGGTGTTGTTGAATGTAGCAACAAGTAGCTCACTGATATATAGAAGGTAGGGAGGTAGGAACGAACCTTGCAGAACACCAGAATTGGTTAGAGGAAGGCAGAAAAGGCTCCGTCAATACATGCCTCAATGGAACGATCAGATTGGAAGTAGTTACGAGTCTGAGCGAAACGGAATCTTGAACACTTATAAAGGTAGTTTTTTTTTTAACAAATTCTACAAAATTCTTACGGAAACATCAATAAATAAGAATATTTACAAATATTTCAGAAAAATGGACAACTTCATAGAAAGGGAGTAATAACCATGCTTAGAAGAATAACAATAAATTCCCAGAAAGTACTTTTGTTATTATTCATCATCATAGATCCGCAAAGAATACATAAAAGAAAGCCTAACAAAATTAGTGATCTTCGTCGCGGGGAAAGAAATAACATTTAAATTCTGTAATATAATATTAACAGCATTAAAAACACCTTTATGGAAGTAAAAGATCTTATGATATGCAATTTCATGTCACAATAATTGAGTATACATTGTTTTATATTATATTATGTTGATATCAGAGTATGCAGTCGCTTCTTGATAAAGACGGTCTTCTGACATAAAAAAACAAAAAGAAAGAAATATACCCTTGCATCTAATAAAAAAATATTACAAATAACGCCTAAACTAATAGCAAACGACATAAAACTTAAAAGACTTCTTTTCAAAACAAAAAACACGAAGTACATTACCTTAATAAACGTATATGAGTATGCATATCGATATGAATATCTAAAAAATATCTATGTATGAATATATAAAATCAAAATAAGTAACAAGATGTCAAGTAGAAATGCAGTACGACCGTTTCAAGCGGCTCCATTTAATTGAACAATGTACTCATTACGTCAATTTAAATACAGCGCTACTTTCAGCTGCAAGAAATATGCATTTTCAACTGACATGATATATTGATATAGTTTTCTCTTAGATATTTTAAGAGAGCAACAGGGTAGAAGAATTTCATTTTGTCGCTATTGCAGCAAGAATAGCTAAGAGAAGAACCAACTACAATTTTTAGTGGCATGGAATACAATGGGAGGTCATAGGGTTGTAATTCATTGGCAATTTATCTATCCCCTTATCATCAACGAAAAATCTAAGAGTAGAAGACCGTGTTTATTTAGAATACCGCATAATGTGAGTTGACAGCTCATAGCTGGCTGTTAGTCATAAATTTCATACTGTCACAAGTATGTATGGATATATATATATATATATATATATATATATATATATATAATATATATATATATATATGAGTGTGTGTGTGTGTGTGTGTCTTAATATATATGTATGTGTGTATGCATGTATATATATGTTAATATATATAAAGAAATACAAAAAATGGGATGAGAACGCAAAATATCCAGACATGATACAAATAAGGCACAAGAAAAAACAAGCACAGGTCTTTCGGAGTTTTCTTTCGAGTAAGGACGAATTAAATTGAGCTGGCGCGTGTGGAAGTGAAGCCTTGTGGCAGAGACATAAGAGTTGATAGGCATGGGGAGGAATATATATATATACACACACACACACACATATATATATATATATATATATATGTATGTATATATTGGGTTGCCCGGAAAGTTAGTGCCGATTTATAGTAGCTTACCTTTCGACTTATTTTAGAACATGGTTGAGTCCATAAAATAGGATTTGACTACACCTCCATTTAGAGCACATTTAAGCTATCTTTTCGTGGAAGAAGCTTTATGTTCCTATAACCTGTGTTAATTCTGTAACCCTTTAAAATGGAAGATAACAAAGTTCATTTTCGGCAATTGATGCTTTTTTTTCCGTAAAAGGAAAAATGCCTTACAAGCAACCAAAGAAATATGCGCAGTTTACGATGATGTTTCTCTATCCGAAAGAACTGTACAGAAGTGGTTCGCAAGGTTCCGATCTGGAGATTGTAGCCTTATTGATAAAGAGCGATTAGGTAGACCATCCACTACAGATGATGACCAAATCAAGTCATTAATTGAGAATAACCCACATTGCACAACCCGAGAATTGGCAGGAAGCCTCAACCTATCAAAATCCTAGTAAAGCTTGGGTACACAAATCGCTACGATGTTTGGGTACCACTTGAGTTGAATGAGAAGAACCTTTTGGATCGCATTTCCATCTATGATTCGGTTTATAAACGGAATGAAAACGGGCCTTTTTTTAAGCAAATTGTGACAGGTGATGAGAAATGGATTATCTACCGAAATATTCAGAGAAAGCGATCCTGGAGTAAGCGACATGAGCCACCCTTAGCCACCTCAAAGGCGGGTCTTCACCCTAAAAAAGTTTTACTTTGTGTCTGGTGAGATTAGA
>NC_043012.1:41206686-41210280 GCF_006345805.1 Octopus sinensis
GATGATGATGACTGATGACGATGATGATGATGATGATGATTACGATGATGATGATGATATGATGACGATGATGATGATGATGATGATGAGATGACGAATGATGATGATGATGATGATGATGATAAAATTTGTGCTGCCAACTCCGTTTTATTTTGAATTGTGGTAATTTAAAGGTGACGGGGAAACAAGGGCAAAGACGGGGTTAATAAAAATAGGGATAGGCAGTTCTAGTAGGTCTGATGTCAGGAAAAAAACGATAGAATAGAAGGGTTTTGACAGGCATTTTCATTGTTATCGTTTAGTCCACCCAGAGGTGGGTGCAATTTTCCTGACATTTTTAAGGGTATCTGAAACTCAGACCGGAAACCTCACCCGAATGATTATAACAAAGAGAATTTCATTAAATGAATTCAAAGGCCAGGTGGTGGTGTTGTTGGTGATGGTGATGGTGGTGATGGTGGTGATGGTGGTGATGGTAGTGGTGGTGATGGTGGGGTGGTGGTGGTGGTGGTGATGGTAGTGGTGGTGATGGTGGTGTGATGGTGGTGGTGGTGGTGAGTGGTGGTGGTAGTGGTGGTGGCGGTGGCGGCAGCAGCGATGGTGGTGAGGATGGCGGTGGTGGCGATGATGGTAGTGGTGCTGGTGGTAGTGGTGATGGTGGCGAGGATAGCGGTAGTGGTGGTAGTATTGGTGGTGGTGGTGGTAATGGTGGGAGTAGTGATGGCGATGGTGGTGGTGGTGGTGGTGTTACACCTAACAACAAATGTTTAAGTTTATGACACATGAACAGGAAGTGTTCGTATGATGCGCTTCCACGCAGGTTCCATCTTTCAAACTGCATTGGGGAGGCTTTGAACAGCCCGAGGCTGTAGGGAGAGATACTTGCTCGGACCGCCCTGCATCGAAATCGAACCGGAAATTACGCATTTCTGATTGAAGCTTTTTAACCTCAAAGCCAAGCTTGTAGACTACACGACTTTTGAAATGGTGGGAAAGAAGGAGAGGACACAGAGAGGAGAAACGATGCACGCGCGCGCACACAATCTCGCAGGTACGCATACACATGCACTCACACTTACACACCCACACCCACACATTTATAGATATGAATCTATGTATCTATGTTATATATATATATACATAGATATATGCATGTATGTCTGTATTATATATGTATATATATATATAATATATATATATTATATATATATACATATATATATATATACACACACACACACACCACATTATATTATATATATATATATATATATATATATATATAGTATATATATTATATATATATGGATGTATATATATAATATATATATTATATATTATATAAATAATAGTATCCCAATGACATGTCAATTATTTATGCAGACGGATGTATATGATTGCATATGTACATTGGAGTGAATAGATATGGTGAGGTTCTCATTGTTGTGTATGTATATATATATATATATATATATATATATATTATATATATATATATATATATATATATATATATATATTATATATATTATATATATAAATATATTATATAATATAATATATATATATATATATATATATATATATATATATATATATATATAGATATATATATATATATATATATATAGATATATATATATATAATATAGATATATTGATATAATACCATATATATGTGGGGAGATATATTGAAGAACATATAAGTATGTACTATATATATATATATATATACATATAAATGGTTGTGTCAGTGCAGATATGCACGTCCATGCATACACATGCACATACGCCTTCACATACGAATATATGTTTATAACGATGTGCTTACAGTTACATAATTAAGTGAAGTTGCTATATGTGTCTAATATGGAGGTGTTGACCCCTTTCTTTAAGTGGTGCATCAATTGTATTGTTTGTATTGCAATTAACTCGATCATTGGCAAGTTCAGCATCCTTGCCAACCCCCGAACCCAACGCATAAATGTTATTCTTGTCCGCCAAATTCATATCCGTGTTTCTTTAGTCACGTAGTTAAGAATCGGTGTATGTATACAGGTGTGAATGTGTCTATAAGTGCAAGTACTAAGGGCGGCGATCTGGCAGAAACGTTAGCACACCGGGCAAAATGCTTAGCGGTATTTCGTCTGTCGTTACGTTCTGAGTTCAAATTCCGCCGAGGTCGACTTTGCCTTTCATCTTTTCGGGGTCGATAAATTAAGTACCAGTTACGCACTGAGGTCTATATAATCGACTTAATCCCTTTGTCTGTCCTTGATTGTCCCTTCTATGTTTAGCCCCTTGTGGGTTGTAAAGAAATATATAAGTGCAAGCTTTATGACAAACCTGTGTAATTACATCACTGACAGGCAAAGCCAGTCACCTTCACGCCAACGGAAATACATTAATTTAACCCTCGGCCATCATGTCACTCTGTCTTCTTACTTTTCTACCATTAACGTTTTCTGGTCTTCTAAAGTTGCCCACTTTGTGTGATGTCTTCTTTCAAATTCGCTCAAATCAAATGAGAGCTTGAACGATCAGGCGTAAACTGGTGCGAAACGACAGCACAAACTCCTGCACCTCCTGCAATCCCTTTTGTGTGCCACTCCTTTTAAACGATGGCAGTTGTAATCACATGAAAAATGAGCGAGCTTCTACGCATTGTTCAATGCTAGACAGAGCAGCCATATGTTCACGTGATGTACTCCTCACATCTACAACAATGGTTATCACTGCTTTATTAGTCTTTGTGTTTAAGGGATAAATACCCGAGTAACATTTGTTCCTTAGCAGAGTATTTCTTCTCAAGGGCTTTCTTTTACTTGTTTCAGTCATTTGAGTGCGGCCAGGCTGGAGCACCGCCTTTAGTCGAGCTAATCGACCCCAGGAATTATTCTTTATATGACTAGTACTTATTCTATCGGTCTGAGATTTCTTGGGCAGAGTCTAGTCGTCCACATCGACCCCAGTGTACGACTGGTACTTTTATCGACGACAAAAGGATGAAAGGTACAATCGACCCTAGGGGAATTTGAACTCAAGGGGTTATGCCAGAATAAATACGCTAAGCTTTATGTTAGGCATCCTAGCAATACTGACAACTCGGCGTTGCGATGGCAGAATCGTTAGCACGCTCTCCAACATGCTTAGCGGCATTTCGGAGCTCTGGGTTAAAATTCCGCCGAGGTCGACTTATCCCTAGATCCTTTCAAGGTTAACAAAATAAGTGCCAGATGAGCTCTGGGGTCAACCTAATCGACTAGGACCCTCCCCTTAAATTTATGGGCTTGTGCCTGTTGTAGAAAAGTTTATTTAAGTGACATAGGATGGTGAGCTGTCACAATTGTGAGAGCGTCGAACAAAATGCTTAGCGGCATTTCTGCTTTTTTATATTCTTGCCGAGGTCAACTTTGCTTTTCATAATTTCGGGGTCAATAAAATTAGTGCCAGTCGAGCATTGGGGTTGATATCACCAACTAGCCCCTCTCCTCAAGTTTCGGGCGTTTTGAGTATAGCTGAAAGGAATACACTGTCTAGCACTTACTTTACTCAATGCGTTCATCTTTTTGTAAAACAGAACGGTATGATTTG
>NC_043012.1:41217880-41257880 GCF_006345805.1 Octopus sinensis
ATAGAAGAGACATACATAGAAGAGACATACATACACGTATATACATACATACACACATACACATACATACATACACACATACATACATACAAACATATAAAATTAGTGTAAATCATACACAAAAGAGGTGACCCTAACAGGACTCCTTACATGCTAAAAGGAGCAGTCAAAGCCCAAACCACCGTTAAGAGTAATTTCGAAGGTGACGAAAGATAAAAACATTTTCAATAGTTACCACTTGTCCCTAGGTTTCGAACATTAATGAACAAACAGAATAATTCGCTATCTGTGTTCTCATCAGCAAGGGCGCTAATAATTAACGTGTAATTATGGGACAAATAGACCGCACATGTCTCATCTTTATACATTATAATTTTTCAAATCCACTGCCCAAGCGCAGATATAATCAGCAGCTAGTAAAAATATATGTGCCAGCATTCATCAAAATTACGAAAATCATATTAAGAAAACATATTTAGGGTAGAAAAATTAGAGAAATTTTTCTACTAGTGACCAGCATGCATAAAATAGTCAATGGACAACATACTTTTCATATAAAATTAGTGTCCATTTGAACACAAAAGAGGTGACTCTAACAGGACACCTTACATGTTATACACACTTCCACTTATATATTAGATATCTAGAGATAGTATATGGATATTCATGGAGACAGATAAGGGGACAGCAACCCTACACCTCCACCGCCTCACCGTACTTTTTATTTCTCTCACACTCTGGATTCTCCTTGTTTCTCCCAGTTTTTGTTGCTGTAGAAAACCATGGTTATATATATATATATATTTTTAAAATTCATTCTTTCTGTTTCTTCTCCCGCCCTGTCGAACTGTCCCCTCCCCACCGTCTCTCTTTCTCTACTATTTCTCGCTCTCTTCGTTCATTCACTATTTTACTGACTTTTTGTTTTTTTGTTTTTCGGCCTCTTTTCCTCCATTCTATCTCTCTCTATCTATCTATCTATCTATCTATCTATCTATCTATCTATCTATCTATCTATCTATCTATCTATCTATCTATCAATCAATCAATCAATCAATTAATCAATCAATCAATCAATCAATCAATCAATCTATCTATCTATCAATCTATCTATCTATCTATCTATCTATCTATCTATCTATCTATCTATCTATCTATCAATCAATCAATCAATCAATCAATCAATCAATCAATCTATCTATCTATCTATCTATCTATCTATCTATCTATCTATCTATCTATCTATCTATCTATCAATCAATCAGTCAGTCAGTCAGTCAGTCTGTCTGTCTGTCTGTCTGTCTGTCTGTCTGTCTGTTTGTCTGTCTGACTGTCTGTCTGTCTGTCTGTCTGTCTGTCTGTCTGTCGCTTTCTTTTGCTTTTAATTTACTTTTTTTTTCCTCATTTGCTTTATATCTTTCTTCCTCTCCTCTTTTGTTTTAGCTTTCATTTCCTTCCATTCATCTTTCTGTCTTTCTCCCTCCTTCCGCCACCCCACCGCAACGATTTCCTCCTTCCCTAATTACCATTCCACATTTCTCAAAGAAGTTCTTTCATCTCGAGTCACTTAAGCTAATTATATTAAAACACACACACACACACACACACACACACACACACATACTTATCCAAACATCCTTAATCTCATATATACACATGTGTACATATACATGTACACGCACACTCCCATTCATACCTGCATATACATACATACATATATATGTATATATATGTCACACAAATACACACGTATATATGTATGTGTGTGTTTGTGTATGTGCGTGTATGCGTGTGTGTCTGTGTATGTGTGTCTGTGTGTGCATAGACGCGAATATACACACTGCCAATGGTGTATACAAGAAGCGATATGATGCATCGGTATTTCTTACTAAACGATAAAGTAAAAAGAGTAATTAAAAAATTAAAGCCCGCTTCATTAGTTTTCCATCAAGTCCTTAAAACAACCCAGTTTCAATTCCCACGTGGAATCACTTCACTAACATGAGCGTCTTTAAGTGACCTCGTAACTCATTAAAGCATGAACTTTTTAATCTTATGATTCTCAATGGGATCCAACTGACCTTTAGGGATCCATGGAAGATTTTACTGCTCAAATCCTCGCGCAATAAATTGGGAATATTTCTACAATAAACAAAATATTTTAACATTTTAAAATATAATTCCTAATAATGTTTAATTACAAATTAAATAGGTTCGGGCGTGGCTGTGTGGTAAGAAGCTTGCTTCCCAACCACATGCTTCTGGGTTCAGTCCCACTGCGTGACACCTTGCACAAATGTCTAACCAAAGCCTTGTGAGTGGTTTTGATGAACGGAAATTGAAAGAAGCCTGCTGTGACCGCGTGTGTACCGTTGGCGATTTTTTTTCCTCCGTCTTCCCTTCTCTGGATCTTTCCTTTTCCTATGTTTCTGATGAAGAGCTCCGCTCGAAACGTAAAACCCTCCTTCTCCCCTTCCTTCCTGAGCGTCCAATAATACTATATTTGTTCCACGTCCTCGCGTTGTTGTGTTTTCTCTTTGTGTTTTCATGTTTGGATTAACTTTATATATATATATATATATATATATATATATATATATATAATTAATCAATATAGGGTGGCAAAAAATTTCGCAGAATTTTTTTGCCACCAGCGGCCTAGTGGGAAAAAATTAAACGGTGCATCGTATAAAGAATTACAGGGTAAAGGTTTTTTTAATTTTCTCCTGGTTTACGGAATTAATGTTGTTTTGCGGTTGAAGCCTTGGCTGTTATTTCTAGTGGGTGAATGGCCTATTATGGCCGTTCCTTGATTTTGCTGTTGAATTTATAAATGGTCTATGACTATTTAATTTTTTCCCACTTGGCCGCTGGTGGCAAAAAAATTCTGCGAAATTTTTTGCGACCCTATATTGATTAATTATGAATTTTCTGGTTAGTTCCGTAATAGAATCGGCGGCTTATATTTGCTGCCGATAAATTTGGCGCGAGTGCGATGATTTGAAAATTTTAGGTCAGATATTGCTGAGATAGTGGTGGAAGTGCCTCGTGTAAATATCTGCTCCGATCTGGCCGTTCTTTACTGATGAATCTATCGGCCTATGGAAGACTAGCTTGATTTAATTTAATCAGGTTAGTTTACCATTAAACAATAGACGAAACGGTGCATCGTATAAAGAATTACAGGGTAAAGGTTTTTTTAATTTTCTCCTGGTTTACGGAATTAATGTTGTTTTGCGGTTGAAGCCTTGGCTGTTATTTCTAGTGGGTGAATGGCCTATTATGGCCGTTCCTTGATTTTGCTGCTATATATATATATATATATATATATATATGTGTGTGTGAGTGTGTGTGTGTGTGTGTGTGTGTTGTGTGTGTGTGCGTGTGTGAGTGTTTATATACATACATATATACATATATATACATACACACACACACACATATGTAAGTATATGTATGTTTATGTATGCTTTCCCTTGCCAACACCTGATAACCGGTATTGGTGTGTTTATGTCCTCGTAACTTAGCTGTTTCACAAAAGAGACAAGAAAATAAGTACCAGACTTTAAAGAAGCAGCTCCTGGGGAGCTCTATTCATTCGAGTACGAATTCCTCAAGGTGTCGCTCCAGCATGACAGCAGTCTAAGAACTGAAATAAAGGGGAATACATAAAACATCTCAAGGAAATATATTTTTCTGTGCTTATAAACGCAATTATTCATTCCATGGAATTACACAATTATCTTTCCCAAACGTTTAAGCAGGGATGCCGCAGGTACGTCATACTCAGGTACGAGATAAAAATATCAGATACATACATACGTACATATACATATATGTATGTATATATATATATATATATATATATATATAATATATATATATATATATATATATATATATAAATGTTACTTTATAAAAATAGGGTAAGTAAAATAATTTACTTTACCACACACCGAGCTTTTTAGAAATAGCAGCCAAAAATTTGGGTATTTCTTCTACTCACATAGGTATAAGGGAAAAAACAACGAAAGATCACATCCATATAAGATACCCGAGGACAGCCTGTTTATGGATTCGCGGGTTAAACGCCAACATTTCCTTCATCAGCTCAGAGATTTCTTCTGATTTAGATTTGAAAGTACTAAGAATCAAACATACCCGTCCGATATATGTAACGCCGGACAAACCATGCCAGACCACCAGTACTAGCGAATCCAAAAATACAAATGAGATCTATATATATATATATATATATATATATATATATATATATATATATATATATATATATATATACAATAATATATATATATATATATAATATATAGATAGATAGATATAGATATATATATATATATATATATCAGAAACACACAAAAGCCGTTCGATCACTTCAACATTTAAGTTTAATTTGTAAAAATATTTTCGTCGCTTTAAGACCGCGACCTGTTCACTGACAACAATCCGTGCTGCATCTTTTTGTCAGTGAACAGGTCACGGTCTTAAAGCAGCGAAAATATTTTGACAAATTAAACTTAAATGTTGAAGTGAATCGAATGGCTTTTGTGTGTTTCTTAAATGGCTTACAAACACCTTCCACGCTGCAATTGTTTTCTTTTCAGCACACGATCTCAGATCAAATCACTTGCTATGCAAGTACATCTCCGTAATATATATATATATATATATATATATATATATATATATATATATATATATATATAATATATATATATATATAATTTAAAAATAGGATAAAATCTTCATAAGAAATTATCAAGTAGTTAGCGTGAAAAACCTCATAAGAGAAAAAATCTGTAAATTTTTTCCACTTCAATATATTTATTTATATTATATAGAGGGCGTTATTACACATAAATGCTGCATTTATGTGTAATAATGCCCTCTATATAATATAAATATTATTTATATTATATAAAACAATGCGAAGCGCATTGTGACCAGCGATGTGTAGCAACATCTGATAGTCTGGTCGGTCACGGTGATCACGGTGATATATACATATATATACATATATACATATATATATATATATATATGTGTGTGTGTGTGTGTGTGTGTATGTGTAAAGCTCCGCTCAATATTCCCTTGTTAATCTTTAGCATTATTGATTTATGCAATTAATGTATTAACTAAATATAACTAATTCAATAATCTTGTTTTGTTCGGTGCGTACGTTGCTAGAGTCTGCAGATCATTTCGTTTGATTTGTATACGTAAATCCTTTTGTGCCCGCCATGTGTGCGTGTGTGTGTCTGTGTTCGTATGTGTGTTTCCAACTCCTGCTGCAGGTGTGCAACATCGCTGGGGTTCTGTATTTTCTGCGAGACTTCCGTATCGTCTGCATATATATATATATTTTTTTAAATTTTATTTTATAGAAGGAGCTTCTACAGGACTAGAACTGTTTCATTCAAATGAAATCATCAGGAAGCCTGATGATTTCATTTGAATGAAACAGTTCTAGTCCTGTAGAAGCTCCTTCTATAAAATAAATTAATTTACTCTGCCATGTATTGAGTACCTTATTTACTGTGGTTAACCCCGACTCAACCCGGGACCTACATATATATATATATATATATATATATATATTATATATATATATATATATATATATATATATTTGTAAGTACCCATGTGAAAAGGAGAAAGAAAGCGGGAGGTGGATTTGAGACTGTTACTGCTTTTCCTTCTGCAAAGTCTCATTCACATTTAACCTTTATTCCAGGTCGTATCATTGTATATCATGTTATACACTCGTTGGCTACAATGGGGGTTGACAAGGTCAAGTTAGTAATGTCTAAGAGGAAAGGATACATTTTGTCTTCACAATAGTCTCCTCAATTAAAATTGTCAAAATTATTTATCTGCGTATAATAGGATACTAATATGTACATATATACATATATAGGTATACATATATGCACACAGAAGTACTCATAGACACACTAACACATGCGCTTATGCGTACATAGTCATTCACATGTATGCATGAATGCGTGTATGTGTGTGAGTGTGTGTGTGAGTGCGTGTGTGTGACTGTGTGTATGTGTGCGAGTGTTTTAATGCAACCCCGCTTATAAACAATACGTACCGACACTCATATCACCCATAGTTCCATTTTTTCTAAGTGGTCTGACTCTGTCACCTTAGAATTATATACATACATATATAACATGTGTGTGTGTGTGTGTGTGTGTGTGTGTGTGTGTGTGTGTGTGTGTAGATGTGAAGGCAAAACTGAATGGGTTACAAATGCGTAAGTACTTAAACAAAGACATTCTTATATAGATAAAAAATACAAATAAACATATTTGTATTTTTATACAGTTTTTATTCTATCATATTTCATTGAGGATTAGAACTAAATATACATCCGGCAGTGAATGCATCTCTCTATAAGAAATAATATTGTTTCATTTATTTTGTAATGAATTCTTTAGATGTTTGACGTCCCTTTTTCACTTTTGGAAGAAAACTGAATGTCAAAATCAGCCATTTTGAATGTACCAATCCGTTAGAATTAATGCCCTAGTCCCTCTCAAGTTAAACCCTACCGTCTTGAAAATAGGATACTAGGTAGCTTAGACTACATAGTCTTCGATACCAAATGCTCGATACAAGCATGGAGCAGTCACGGCTGGAAATCCCTTCATTATAATTATGCACATTCAGGAGTTACGTGTTGTTAATTAGCAATTTACTCCGTCAGACCTTCATTAAAAGAAAGGGTATGGGCCTTGGCCCTGGTGGGTGGGGAGGGCTGTATCAAACACATTATTGCTAGAAAGTTAGAACCGGTGGATCGAAGGCTGCAATCATACTGTTGACGAGACCACTGACCGAACGATACAACATAACCACCAATTGTCATTTACCCAGTCATGAGTTGACTTCTAACGTTGCTGCCATTTATTTTACAGATATGTCAATGGAACTCATTATAAGAGCAAAACACAAAAAATATCGGAAGAATACAAGATATGGCTGCAAAAAACAAACATTAAATTGAGACCAATAAAGGAAGACAAGAGTCTGTGAGTGTGAATTTGAGATTCCTTTTAAAATTTGTTACTGTTTGTTTTTACAAATTGATGTACCCCGTCGTGCTTTATATTGCAACTTCGTTTTTCTTTTCTTCGAGAATATGTTCTTTTATACTTACGTTAATTAATTTGTATTAATATAAATATCCTTTCACTATTCTGAAACTCAGGTTTGTTAATTACTCTTTGATTAGTGGATTATAATTGACCACTAAGGTTCAGCGAATTGGCGTGTATTTAAGATAGATATTGAGAAATACAGTAGTAATACTGCTGACAGCTATTTCAGTTTTACAACACGATTTTGGCGTTAGATGAGGAAGAAAATAAAATTAGCCATTGGTATGAAATAGTTCTAATTGCTTAGCCATATACTATAGCATTCTGGAATGACACCTAATTGAGAAAATGTCAATTGAAAGCCAGCGCCTGAAATTTATTACAAAGTCCTCGCTTTCAGACAACTTGTAACAGAAATGTTATTGAATTCAAACAAAACAAAACAATAAGGAACACAAACTTCAATGTGAGAATTTTAATAAATTAATATTTGTTCGCAGAAATATGAGATAGCCCCAAAATATGTTCAGTTAAGTTTAGGTTTTCCAGTGGAAAACTGTACATAAGGTATAATGGTCCTTTGAAAATGTCTTCTATTTTCTGAGTGTTAACAGAAAACAACTTGGTCAACGCTGGTAAGAATTACGAGAGAAATATACTCAATAAGAGAAGAGTATATTTACAAACTTCACCAAAGTGAACGATGATTTGCACAAACAGAAGCATAATTTTTTTTATACTAGCATCAAGTTTGGCGAAAGAATACACAGTCAACTCACTGCTAGAAATAACAACCAATAGACGTATAAATTTTAACTACAATGACAAGGAAGAAAATATAAATAAATGATCTGCAAACATATTTGCAGGAAATAAGAATCATTATTTTTGCTAAAATGGAAAAGTTTAAAGACCTTGAAAACTTTACTGAAAATTTCCCGACAACCGACTCATAATGTTGTTTTTTGTTTTTAGTATAGAGTAGATATTTAGCACACTAATCTACATGTGGCAAACTTCTTGCTAAAATTCGCTTTCGTAACGCACAATGCTTCAATATTGAGCACAAAAGTAATCGAGGCGTTTGATAAACGAAGCAGTTTTCACTGCTTAAACCTAATTAGCTCATTCATCATTTTCTTTCGAATGTGGATTTAATGTGCGGGTTTAGATGAGAAGTTTTATTTTGCCTTTTCTTTTTACTAGAAACAGCAGTTAAAATAAGCCTTCTGTCATTAGTGTGAATTCAATGGTGCAAGAATTAAAAGCATTTTTATAACGATCCGATTGTCAGGAGTTGACCTCGGAAGAAAGAAATAGTTGATAGTCGTTGCATGTTTTTTGTCAGTCAATGATCTCTGACTTATTTTGTTGGACGCTTATATAAGATGTATTTCTTTATTGCCCACAAGGGGCTAAACATAGAGGGGACAGACAAAGGGATTAAGTCAATTACATAGACCCCAGTGCGTAACTGGTACTTAATTTATCGACCCCGAAAGGATGAAAGGCAAAGTCGACCTCGGTGGAATTTGAACTGAAATATGGAACGCTTCACGAATTTGCGTGTCATCCTTGCGCAGGGGCCATGCTAATCTTCTCTGTATCGTTCCAATTTTAGTATATGTACTGCCGATGATGGCGTCCGCATAATGTTTGCCTGGTCAGCTTCATGACTGAAACTGCCATTCTCTTGTATTCTTGTACGCAGCTCGTTTTTCAGACGTAAAATCCTATTTCTAAACTTGGTGCTAGGCTGAAACGCAAAAAAATAATGGTTTAGGGCGGCAAAGAGAGGAGATAATCGAAATTAGTCACGTGATTGCTTTTAGGTAACATAACAAAACGTTGTAATCTCTACTACGGTCGTGTATGAAGAGTTTACTATGAAGAGGAGCAGCACTAATCGCGTTCCGTTTGACTGCTCACCATTTGGCACACGAATTAATACATTGTAACAGATTGTTTATAATCTGTCTGTAACATAATAGTAGGAGCACTCCGTCGGTTGCGACGATGAGG
This sequence comes from Octopus sinensis, assembly GCF_006345805.1. Lineage (NCBI taxonomy): Eukaryota > Metazoa > Mollusca > Cephalopoda > Octopoda > Octopodidae > Octopus > Octopus sinensis. The sequence continues at coordinate 41,227,036 of NC_043012.1, forward strand.
GTCCCAGCTGATACGATCAACGGAACAGCTTGCTCGTGATATTAACGTGCAAGTGGCTGAGCACTCCACAGACACGTGTACCCTTAACGTAGTTCTCGAGGAGATTCAGCGTGACACACAGAATGTGACAAGGCTGGACCCCTTGAAATACAGGTACAAGAGAAACCGGAAGAAAGAGCGAGAGAAAGTTGTGGTGAAAGAGTACCGCAGGGTTCACCACCACCCCCTGCCGGAGGCTCGTTGAGCTTTAGGTGTTTTCGCTCAATAAACACTCACAATGCCCGGTCTGGGAATCGAAACCGTGATCCTCCGACCGCGAGTCCGCTGCCCTAACCACTGGGCCATTGCGCTTCCACAATAATACTGGAGGTAATAACAAATTAATGAGTGATTGAGAGAGAGAGAGAGAGAGAGAGAGGGGGGGAGAGAATGAAAGAAAAGAAGAGAAAACATGCTAATTTAATTAAATAGTAGTTGGGTTTCATTTATCTTCGATGCGGTTAAATGACCAAAATGTTTAATATGCCGGAGAGAATGCATTTCCTGTTTTCTTGATTTAATCAACAACTAGGTCAACTCTGCTTTCTTTTTTTTTTTTTTTCTTTTTGGAATCAAAATATAAAGTACCAGCCATTCATGAGGGCATTGGGCGGGGGGGGATATATTTTCCCCATCATTATTGTAAAAATCTTTCTGTCAGAATTGGCAGTGCTATCCTGTAAATGGGTGACGGGAGTTCATTGACGATGCTTGCGATTTCAGAGGTATGGTAGACCCTACTGACATCAACTAATCCCCAGGGAGCTCAGATTAGTCACCCATACCTCAAGAGTTAGAGAAGATGATAAAACGCCATAACTCTCATTCTCGCACTTCCCTCGAATTCAGTGTTACTAATCCCCCATTGATAAATGGATTAACGCTAATCGCAGATTTTCAACAACTTAACTTGTATTTAACATAAACACATTAAAATATTGAAATAATACAACGCTACGGGTTTTTTATTATATATATATATATATAATATAATATATATATATATATATTATATATATATATATATAGCATATATATATATATGCATATATATACATACATACATACATATATATATATATATATATATATATATACATACACATATATACACACAAACACACACGCACATACATACACACACATTACCCTGCACTAACATGATCTTTAACGGCTGAAACACAGCAGAGACCAAAAAGCTTGTTTAACAACTAAAGCTTCTCATTTAGCTTCGATATAATCAGAACAATCCATGGTAGGAAGATTGTTTATGTCTTTATACAAAGCTGGATGTAATTAATTTCAATTTAAATATTTACAGATGATTAGTGGTATTATTAATAAGATAAATTTTTTCCGGATTATTAACTTCATTTTTACAAATGAAGCAGATTTTTTTTCTTCTCTCAAAATGAGTTTAGTTGTCTGGAAAACGATACTCATACCGTATGTAGTATATATTGTAAACATGTAGTGTAATTACTACACATATATATATATATGATGGGGTTTCTTTCGGTTTCCATCTACCAAATGTACTCAGAAAGGACGGGTCGGCCCAAGACTATACTAGATGTCATTTGCCGAAGATGCAACGCAGTGGGACTGAACCCGGAACCGTGTGGTCGGGAAGCAAATTTCTTACCACACAGTCACGCCTGTGCCTATCTGTTGATAATTATACATCCATTAATTTTAGATGGTTAATTTCAGGTTTCTCATTTTTGGAAAACTGACGTAGAAAGATTATGGGATTATGAATGCACCAAACTCAAATGAGACTAAACTAGACCCCAAAACGTGATTATTCAATTACCTAGCCAAAGATTTATCTAATTACCAAACAGTACCAAAATTATTTTCACTTAAGATTCCATACACACTATTCTATGGAGTTAACTATTCATCTTTTCTACAACTCAAACATCTTCAGACTCCATATAGCATTGACGGAACCTCTTCATGTCCGCTCAAGAAGCTCGAAACAGCAAGCAAATTCTCCCTCAATCCATACCTTCAATCGTTTAAGAAAAGTTCAAGAAAGACAGGCTTTCGTACAGTTTTTGTTCATATATATTTCTATGTATATTGATATTTCTTAGACATGCCATCTGAGTATAATGTATTTAACATAAACTTCGTTACAATAAATAAATAAATAAATGGAAGTGCTGACCTGGTTTTTATGTTAGAGAGTAATATAATCGCACAATTTTTCTCCTTCAGATATTTTGACTCGAATATCTTCGCAATGGCGGTGCCGATGGCTGCGCTGAGTAAAGCCCAGTTCAACCTGACCTACAACTACCTGCTTCATCGCCAAAATAACAAATACAAGTTTCCAGTTTACCTTTTCTTTCGGCAAGGGCAATATGTGGACGATGTGGCCGTCAACACTTACTTGTGGGAACCGACGGAAATTATAGGAACGTCCGTGAATCTTTTAAAAGAACACAATATGCCAGTTGCGAGCATCGAACAAAGTGAGAGACTGACATTTTGTTATTGGTTTGTTTTGTTGTCGTGATGGTTTGAATTCGATATATTTTAACGAAAAGGGGCCGAGGAAGGGGTGAACCTGGTCTCGATAAAAAGATGATCCCATTGATTTGGGAGTAAGAGTAGATCGAGGGTGTGTTCACATCAGAAGATAGTCGTAGCAACAGAAGGATCTAAGCACCATTCAGCTGCATTTGCCTACGAGGAGGTGCTGAAAGTTCCTGGCGTTAAGAGTATCACGAAAGGTCTGATTAGAGGCCCCACCTTCCGATTTCTATTGCAGGGTTTAGAGAACTTGAAGGATTGCTGTAATAGGTATGCGAATCTAAAAAAGGAAATATGTTGAATAAAATCATAATTAACTGATCCACCTTATTTTCTTTTGCCCAAAGCCAGGAACTTTTCAGCACCCGCTGATATATGTGAGGACAGAAGTATGCGTGTATGTATACATACATGCAAACTTGTGCACACGCATGCACACACATGCGCATGCACACACACACACACACACTCACACATACAAATAATACACACGCTGCCATATCTTTCCGATATATAAATCTCTCGTCACATAAAATACTTGATATTGTAACAATTTTTGAAGGAATAGATTTAGATACATGTTCTCTTACAAAACGCTTTCACTGTAAAATTAAATTTCAATGTTGTTCCAGTTACGATGTTAAATATCTACGAAAAAATAGAAGAATGGTTATTTTCTGCAAGTGACGGTTCCTCAATAAACTAAAAGTTGTTTCAAACTGTGACATTCATTGAAAAAACTGTTTTCTGCAGTTAAGGGCAATGAAACTTTTACTGAATATATTTGCCTTCTGCAGTAAAAGGATTAACTATACTGGGTATTAACGCAAGCCATATATAGAGATATTTTACCAAATATCTTAAAGCAATGCTCCAGAGACATGATTCTTGATGTTTACAGTTTGTACCACCATCATAGTATCGGAAAAGAATTTCAACTATATAGGCGTAGGAGTCGCTGTGTGGTAAGTAGCTTGCTTACGAGCCACATGGTTCCGAGTTCAGTCCCACTGCGTGGCACCTTGGGCAAGTGTCTTCTACTATAGCCTCATGCCGACCAAAGCCTTGTGAGTGGATTTGGTAGATGGAAACTGAAAGAAGCCAGTCGTATATATGTTAATATATGTATGTATGTGTGTGTCTGTGTTTGTCCATCCCCCCGCTAATATCGCTTGACAACCGATGTTGGTGTGTTTACGTCCCCGTAAACTAGCAGTTCGGCAAAAGAGACCCATAGAATAAGTACTGGGCTTACAAAGAATAAGTCTTGGGGTAGATTTGCTCGACTCAAGGCGGTGCTCCAGTATGGCCACAGTCAAATGACTGAAACATGTAAAAAAAAGTATATTTAGACATAACTGCACATACATTTAAATATCTCTCTTGTTTATAATACTGTTGCAATATCGACCAATTTGTGCCAAGAGTTCTATGCGTTTAAGCGAAGCCTTGTCGTACGTAGCATAGGATGAAACCAAAACATTTTGCAACTCTTCTCCAAAGATTTGAACATTTTAAAATATTTTCATTATGACTGACCATCATTTCATATCTCAGGTTTACAGGAAAACGATAATTTGATTAATTTCTTCCTTGTAATTAATTTCTTAATTGTAAACTCGGAATATTTTAATTGGTGGTAATCCACAGACACATTTCTTTCTCTCCACAGATGAATGTGTTAAGCACGTGAAACATTAGCCCTAATATTAGGAGCAATTTCAAACAAATATTTTATTTAATATCTGTTATGTTATTATACCCTAATGTCTTCGCATTTATATTGTTCCAGTGGCTTATAAAATAAGGCTTGTTATTGTTATTATTGTTGTTGTATTAAAACTCACAGCTTATTTTGCTGGGTGTGATGGAAAGTGTCAGCCGTCCACAGGCAGCAGACTAAGGCGACACTTGTTTATTGGTCATCCTCCAAGAACTTTGCGGAAACTTCTTGCAGTTCCAAGCAATGCTGATTTTTGTAGGTGTTCTACCTTCACACTTGCACCGATCTTTTTCAGCCATGTTGGTAGTTGAGTGCTGATACTTCCAACTGCACCAATTACTATCGAGTATCACGTCTGTTCTCTTCATTGACCACAGCCTTCGTATTTCCCACTTCAAGTCGTCATAATGGTTTATTATTATTATTATTATTATTATATTATTATTATTATTATTATTATTATTATTATTGAGTGAGAGAGCAGTTCATGCCATCAAAGTGACACTGGGGTAAAATATACAAAGCCCAATATACCCATCATGACTACCCGTCTGATAAGGGTACACCAGACACATGCATCACAACCGTGTGTGCGCGACATGGTGATCTCATATCAAGATAAACAGCACATGACCTTGCAGGTGGGGCCCAGTTAGAATTTTCTTCAGGTTGAGTAGCCCATCCCGCTCAAAAGGTCCCTGAATAAGGGTTGTTTAAGGATATTGAAAGAACCACCCATGTTTCCAGAGGTGAATTATTCAAACCCCAAAGAATCCCTCTCAACACATGGTTATGATGCTCCCCCACTACTTCTGCTTGTGATCAGAGATGCACATATCGTCAGCCACTAAGGGACATGCTCAACTGGTTATGGTCAAATAACTGACAAGCAAATCTGTGGTATTGAGCAGAATATTTGCTGTAGCCCATCTTTTATACCAAGACAAAACAGTGTACATGATAACACTTCCAGTTAGTTAAGATCAGAAGCCATGAGAGCCACTGCCTGGTACTGCATCAGGGCATTTATTATTATTATTATTATTATTACTATTATTATTATTATATTATTATATTATTATTATATCATCATCATCTCATCATCATCATCATCATCATCATCATCATCATCATCATCATTATTATTATTATTATTATTATTATTATTATTATTATTAGTATTATTATTATTATTATATTATTATTATTATTATTATTATTATTATTAGTAGTAGTAGTAGTAGTAGTAGTAGAGTAGTAGTAGTAGTAGTAGTAGTAGTGTTATTATTATTATGAAGGCGGCCAGATGGCACGCTGACCAAAATGCCTTGGGACATTTCGTCCTTTATACATTTACAGTTCGAATTCAACCGCTGTCGACTTTGCCTTTTTTCCTTTTCGGATAATTGAAATAAGTAACAGTTTTAAGCTCTGAAGCCTATGTAAGCGACCATCTCCCTCCCCCAAAATTTCAGTTCTTGTGCTTATAGTAAATAGTATTCTTCTTCTTCTTCTTCTTCTTCTTCTTCTTCTTCTTCTTCTTCTTCTTCTTCTTCTTCTTCTTCTTCTTCTTCTACTTATTATTATTATTATTATTATTATTATTATTATTATTATTATTATTATTATTATTATCATTATCGTTATTATTATTATTATTATTATTATTATTATTATTATTATTATTACTATTATTTTATTGCCTTTGCACAGCTTCTAGCGCTGAAGCTGTACTAGGGTGTCAGCTGTTCACTACCAGTGAACTAAGGTAACACCCCTTGTTTTTCAAGCACCATTCGGAGTATTTGAGCGGTTCCAAACAGCGCTGTCTTCTACTACAAGCGCTCCACCCTTATTGCAGCCCCTATTTGTTCCATGTACTTTTCAAGATTTTTACTCACTGTTCCCAGGGCTCCGATAACTATTGATACTACCACCACCTTTCTCAGTGACCACAACTGCTTAACCTCCCAAGCTAACCCGTCATATCTATCGACTTTTCTTTCTTCCTTTTCGCATAACTTGTTTTCAGCTGGACATGCTGTTTCCTTTGTATGCTTTCCTTCTCAATTAGCACTATACCTGATTTCCTATTATCTATCTCTTGGTCACACTGAATCATAAAATCCCATAGGATTTTGTTGTTGTTGACATACCTGAACCATTAGCACGCCGGACACAATTATTTGAAGCATTTCGTCTTTGTTCACGTTCTTAATATTGTTTATATTTTTATTTTTTTAGAGTTAAAATCTGATCCGAAAATTCACCGGAAATCTCCAAATAATATCCATATAACATACAAGACTTCTTTGGGTATGATCAGTAATTTATTTACTAGAAATTTGTTACTGGAATATTCTTTGAAACAAAATCGCAAATCTTCAGGAAATGTCTTGGTAAGTTTAACACAACATTTATTCTCACCCTTATCTATTTAAAAAAAAAAAATCAAATGCTGAAAGCTTTGCGAGTTCCGCTTTATAGTTCGCCATGAAAGCTTGTGGCCTTATGGTTAAGGTGTTGAATCACGATATCAAGGTCATGACTTCAGTTCCAGGATCGGAAAAAGGCGCGTTATGTACTCTTCATTTTCACAGAACGCCGGTCGATTTTTATTCATTTAGAATAACCAAAGGACTGACTAGTATCCCCGTTCAAGGAGGATCTCGATCAGTCATCTGCCATGAAAACTATGTAATGTATATGTTGTTTGGCACTCCGTCGGTTACGACGACGAGGGTTCCAGTTGATCCGACCAACGGAACAGCTTGCTCGTGAAATTAACGGGCAAGTGGATAAGTACTCCACATGAATATAAGAAGCTTCTAAAATATTGTGTGCGCACACCGAAAAATACGTTAAGTTATTCACAACGTCACAAAACCTTCCCTTTCGTGTTTTCGGGGTCGATGAAATAAATACCAGTTGAGTAATTGGGATTGGTGTAATTAACGAAATTCATTTATCTTTAAATCATTTTCTAAACCATAGTTTTAATTAAATTTGAAGTAAAAGAAATTATATAATTAGTTGTATTTAGATGTAGTATTCAGATATAAGGTTTAAGGTTAATATTGGTTTCAACTTTTAGCACAAGGCCAGCAATTTCCGGTGATGTTAAGTCGATTATATCAAAACCAATGATCTGTATAAAGGATATATCAAGAATATACCCTTTATACTATAAACACAGGGACCAAAATTTTGGGGCAAGGATCAAGTCAATTACATCGATCCCAGTGCTCAACAGGTATTTATTTCAATGACCCCAAAAAGATAAAAGGTAAGGTTTGGCAATGTTGTGAATAACTTAACGTACCTTTTGGTATGTGCACACAATAGTTTAGAAGCTTCTTATATTTATTCATATTTTATATCTTTTACAAGTATCAGTCTTGGAATTACCACCAAGCCGGGAAACCACCTTATTTTACCGACCTCGGGAGAATGAAGGGCAAAGATAACCTCGGCAGAATTTGAACTTAGAACGTAAAGACGGACGAAACACCGCGAAGCATTTTCTCGGCGAACTAAAGATGCTATCAGCTCGTCGCCCTGATTAAGTTTAACATTGACTTGAAATTTTGGCACTGGGCCAGCAAAAGCGGGCGAAGGGGGTAAGTCGATTACATCGACCCCAGTACTCAACTGGAACTTATATTATCGACCCTGGAAACGGAAAAGTCGTCCTCAGCGGAATTTGAACACACGGCATGCTAACGAATTTCGCTGCTCTTGATTAAGTTCCATATTAAGTCTTCTTCAGAATACTTTCTAATCAAAAATGATAAACCGGAATCAAAATCTTCTGCTTCCTTCAAGAATTTTGTTGATTACCAATTTGCTATGTTCTTAAAGACATTGAAGTACTTACGAAGAGGTTTCATCTTTCTTATTTCACCCATGAGGATGCGGCCATGCTGGGTCACCGCGTTGTTAAGCTTTTAGTTGAAGAAATCGAACCCAGTACTTATTTTTTAAAAGTTTGTTACTTATTCTATCCGTCTCTTCTGTCGAACCGCTAAGTTATAGGGACAAAAACAAACCAAGACTGATTGTCAAATGATAATAGTCGTGAATCAAGCACACACAGAAAGACACAAACACACATACATGCATACACAAGCACACACACACACACACACACACACACACACACACTTATACAAGAGTTATGGAATGGAGTAGGTAGATCCGGTCCAGATACGTTTCATAGCGAGCGGAACCTCAGAAGTGGTAAATATCCAAGCGCGGTGTATACTGCTGGTTATTCTTCAGGCCAAGGATACCTTCGTTGAATTAAAAGTTACATTGTCGCAAGAACGTACACGTGGACGCAAGGCAGATAAAATCAGAATGTGTTGAGAGCACAGCATGAGAGGGGTATATAAAAGTCGGAAGGAATAAGTATTAGAAGAAGGGAAGAAGGAAGAAAATATAAGGGAGTGGGAAGAAGGAGGACTTAAAGGAAGGCCAATTGACTGGTGTTAAAACAATGGAACAGTTTTGGCTGTTTCACCGAATTCGGTAAGGAGACTGGTATTTGAAGAAAATATCATTTGGAAGGAAGAGGATGAGGAAATAGTTTTGGTCAAGATGGAGAAAGAAAGTGTGTATGAAGAAAGCAAGAGTGAGGAATTTATGTACGGTTGTTTGACTGGTGGCATTCAAAAGTCTTTTATAGCCGAATCACAAAAATTACCTGGGGAATTGTATTGAAGGAAAAAAATATATGTGTGTATATATATATATATATACATATATATATATATAGATATATATAGAGGGAAGTTTACGAAAGAAAACAAAAGACGAAGACAGGTGGTGTACAAAACAAAACAGATGTATTAGTATAACGCTCAGGAATATATATATATATTATATATATATATATATATAATATATTATATATATATATATATATAATTATATTATATATATATATATATATATATACATATATATATATATATATATATATGCATATGTAGTATATATATATATATATATATATATATATATATATATGCGCCATATATGTATATATATAATATATGTATGTATGTATGTATGTATGTATATATATATATATATAATATATATATATATATATATATATATATCAAAGCAATTAAGATTCAAGTAACTTCCAATGAATTTACTTGAATGTGGTACTTAACTTAGATGCACCAGAAAAACTATATGGTGTTATCCATACAGTAATGTGGGGTGATTATAAACGAGAAGGAAGCAACAAGAATGGATTGGTTTTTAGTACAATTGTTTCATACAAAGACAGGCTTTATTACAAGTTGCAAAAATTGCAGCAGATAAAAGTGTCCCGTACTCATCAGCTAAAATACATTTGAGTTCTCTAGACATCTTAGTGGGTGAGGTTATACTCATGAGATATTGGAGATAGTTCCATTAGAGGCAGATATAGGTTGTAAACAGTTTTCCAAAGTTCCTTAATGATGATGCACAGTCTTATCACAGATTAAAAAAAAAAAATTCATCTTCTCTTCGAAACTAATAAGTTTTTAAAAATCTGTGATAAGACTGTGCATCATCATTAACGAACTTTGGAAAACTGTTTACAACCTATATCTGCCTCTAATGGAACAATCTCCAATATCTCATGAGTATAACCTCACCCACTAAGATGTCTAGAGAACTCAAATGTATTTTAGCTGATGAGTACGGGACACTTTTATCTGCTGCAATTTTTGCAACTTGTAATAAAGCCTGTCTTTGTATGAAACAATTGTACTAAAAACAATCCATTCTTGTTGCTTCTTTCTCGTCTATATATATATATATATATATATATATAATATATATGGCATATATGTATATATATATATTATATATATATATATATATATATAATATATATATATATATATATATAGATATATATGTATGTATGTATGTATGTATATATATATATATATAATATATATATATATATATATATATATGAATGGAGGGGGAGGATGGGGAAATTTTTTCGGTTAGAGGGAGAAAGACTAACTGGGGAAGATCAAACAACTGACAAGCAAATCTGTGGCATTGAGCAGAATATTTGCTGCAGCCCATCTTTTATACTAAGACGAAACAATGTACATGATAACACTTCCAATCAGTTAAGATCAGAAGCCATAAGAGCCACTGCTTGGCATTTATCCTCTTCCTCCTCCTCCTCCTCATCATCATCATCATCATCATCATCATCATCATCATTATCGTTATTATTATTATTATTATTATTATTATGATTATTATTATTATTTCTCCAATCACTTAGAGAGGGAATGTGAAACCCATGGTCTTTTCAAGACGTCCGGAATCTGTCGAAAAAATTTGGTATTCGTAAACTGGAGACCTCCAATCCTAATACGTACAAAAAATTGACGTCTGTGAAAGACAGCCATGACCGAGATTGAAATGTGAAAGTGAACGATTAATAGATACCGATTTTTCTTAAAATTATGCAACCGTTCTTTGTACATTAATTTCTTGCTTGTCTTTCCAGTGGAACAACAAAGAGGGACTGATTTTCTTCTCACCTCGACGGTTGAAAGCGTTTCCAAAGGACATTATCTTCACCATTGACTATACTGATTCCATGAAAGGCGAGAAATTGTCCGAAGTGAAAAAAGCATTATCCAGCATATTACGAATGACCTCCCCAAAAGACCGGTTCAAAATTCTTTTATACAACAAGGACGTGTACCAATGGTCTTATGGTTTGCTGCCTGTTAGCTCCCGCAACATTAAAGTGGCTTTCGCGTTATTTAAGAAGATTATGCCGAGTGATAGTAAGTAATCAGTTATGTGCGCTTACTTGTAGTAGTAGTAGTAGTAGTAGTAGTAGTAGTAGTCTACTACGAAGGTTTACATATATACTATGCCTGGGAAATGACATTTTATCATTTAAATGAAGAAGTTAAAACAACGTAAAGTTGCCGGTGTTGTCGCCACGTTTGAAACAATAAAAGTCTAGCTGCTCACTTTTAAATCTCCTTTACGGCTTGCTCCATCAAGTATAACTTAGGCTAAGCGACATCGAGATGGAGTTTCCAAAATATCTTTTTTTATTTAGTATTTCTATGAAATTTTGTGTTCTTTATCTTATTTTTCTGTTATTTCTAATTTTTATTCTGTAGCGAGTGATTTAAATTTGGCCATTGAAGAAAGTTTAAAACAGTTGAAGAAATCTGCTTCCAACAAAAAGAGAGTCCGAGTTGTGTATTTCCTCACAGATGGCTGGCAGTCAATGCCTCATATCAAAAGACACAAAATAACCAAATCGTTCCGTGAAGCTAACAAAGATTGCAAAGCTATATTCTTCACCGTTGCTTTATATCCGAAAGCTGATTACGTCTTATTGAAAACCTTATCGAATCTGAGCGGAGGCAAAACGTTGAGAATTACTGAGAAACAAAACATATCAAAGGCTATGGTAAATTTCTACAAAGAAATGAGGACACCGCTTTTAACTAATTTATCAACAGTCGGACCTTATTATAATACATCATATTACGTTGGTTTGAAGGATTATTACAAAGGTTCTGAAAATATCTTGTATTTTAACAAAGCTAATGTGAACTCTAGTGATGGTAGCACGTTATATGTCTACTCTGACAGCGCAAATGGCGCAGTCAAGTTCAAAAGTACCATTGAAGATTCTCACATCGAAGATAATATTGGAGGGCTTAACAGTGTACAGAGAAAGAATTTCATGGCAAAATATTTGGATTTTTTATTTGTAAGAATGGTTATTGACAGAAAGTTGAAAGCACGCGAAGAAGAAGCAATCGACAAAGCAACGAAGGTAAGTTATAAAACCAAAAGCACCATCAAATATCGTAAATTTTACGAATTCTGATCAAATAGTATCGGAACTGTTGCTATGGTAACAGAGTTAAAGTACGCAGAGTGAAGCTGTTTGGCACAGACTGACCGTCATCTCTGTCGCGCATGCACACCAAGCCACAACACTTTCGCTCACTTCCGTTCTTTATAGGAGTGTTTGCAAATAAAGTGTGGTCGTCTCACCACACCACAGAGATTCGTGACCATGACAGAGAAAATGTGTGTGCGCGCACGTGTGTTGGCATATGTGTGTGTGTGTGTGTGCGTGTGTTTTATACGCTTGATTCGTGTTTGCATTTCTGTTTGTCCCCACCGCCATTTGGCAACCGGTGTTAGCTTGTTTACGTTCCAGTAACTAAGCGGCTCGGCCTAAGCTGCCGATAAAGTAAGTACTGGACTTCCGGTCAAATGTATTTTTCTTGTAATACTACACCTGGCTGAGAGGGGAGAGTGAGAGTGAGAGAGAGGGACGGACAGATAGATGTGGGCGAGGGGGGGAAAGGAGTGCAGATTTGAATGTGGTTCTATTTGCTGTTTTTCTATATTTCAGAATGGCTTTTTAACACCCTGGACCTACATGTCTGCGCTGCCCAGCACTTACGACGCTGTTCAAAATTTAGGTAAGAAAGCTTAAGTTTCGGTGAGGAGAGTAAGTCGATTACATTGACCCCTAGTACTCAACTGGTACTTATTTTATCCACCCCGAAAAGATGAATGGTAAAGTCGACCTCAGCGGAATTTGAACTCAGAACTTTTTGGATTTTTAGGCTGCCTCATCTTTTCTTTCTTTGCGTTCCTTTATGCTACAATGCCATTAATTGCCAAGCCTTGTTTAGATCAAAAACATTCAGAACAGGAAAAGAAAACTTTTCATAAACCTATACACGCACACATATATATATATGATACTATCCCTTTATGAGGCTATTATAACCTCTATTATATATATATATATACAATATACTGTTCCGTGATAGAAAGTTCAACAAAAAAAGTATTCCATCTTAGTGAGAGATAAATAGTATTTATTTAAAGGTCACAATACTTATATTAAAGCAATACTAATAGTTTCATATGCTGAGAAAACTCAAACATATTCTTCATACAACGAACTGATATGTGGTTTGCGCCTGAAGAGTCCTTTCTGGTATTTTGTAGATTATTATTTGGGACTTTTTAGTTTGTTTGTTTTCTTTTTTGTTTTTGGTTCTACTTTGTAAAACCATTATCGTCAGGTTCCTTGGGTTGTTCTCGTCGTCATCGTTACCCCTTTTCGTTATCTATCTCTCTTTCTATCGATCAATCGATCTATTTTAATATATATTTTTTATATATAGGAACGAGTGCTTTAAAGGTGCGAAAGACCTGGTTGGAAGCCCAACCTTCCGAGTTCTTTCACAGGGCCGAGGAAAAACTGAAGGACTGATACAATAAGTGTGTGAATTTGAAAAGGGAACACGTTAAATAAAACCATAATTAATTGATCCCACTGTATTTTCTATTACCCAAAGGGAACTTTTTCAGCACTTCCTCGTATATGTTTGTTTGTTTGCCAAAGTATAATAATAATATTTGGCGGGAAGACTGGATCTTGAATCACAACAGACAAACATTTACATTAATAGCCGGGAGCGTAAGACAGTGAGCTGGCAAAATCGTTAGCACTGGGCGAAATGCTTGGCGGCGAGCTGGCAGAAACGTTAGCATGCCGGGCGAAATGCGTAGCCGTATTTCGTCTGCTGTTACGTTCTGAGTTCAAATTCCGCCGAGGTCGACTTTGCCTTTCATCCTTTCGGGGTCGATAAATTAAGTACCAGTTACGCACTGGGGTGGAAATAATCGATCTGTCTGTCTGTCCTTGTTTGTCTCCTCTGTGTTTAGCCCCTTGTGGGTAGTAAAGAAATAGGTATTTCGTCCGTTTTCACGTTCTGAGTTCAAATTCTGCCGAGGTAGACATTGCCTTTCATCCTTTCGGGGTTCGATAGAATAAGCACCAACTGTATACCATGGTCGATGTAGTTGGCTACACTCCTCTCAAAAATGTCACGCCTTGTGCCTTTAATAGAAAGGTTTATTTATGACAGCGGACCACTTTGACTTTTATAATTTCGGACTCGATGAAATAAAGAGCAGTTGAGCGGAGGTTGATGTAAACGACAAGACTTCTCTCCAGGTGTTGTGCATATTTCAGGTTTTGTGAATATGATAGAAATGGTTATCTATAGCTTTAAGTGATGTACTTCGTGATGCAACATTCCACAATATAAACTTTCTTTTAAAAGTTTATAAAATTCGTATGGCATCAACAATATACTGTAACCTGTATGTATGTATGTATGTATGTATGTATGTATGTATGTATGTATGTATGTTTATTTGTATGTATGTATGTATGTATGTATGTATGTATGTATGTATGCATGCATGTATGTATGTATGTATGTATGTATGTATGTATGTATGTATGTATGTATGTATGTATGTATGTGTATGTGTGCATGTGTGTATGTATATATATATATATGTGTAAATATATATATATGGTCGGGTCGTTGGCAACTAAACCGGCAACCCCACCAAGCTTGCTTGGTGAGGAGGGTGTTTATTGGACACCCTGCGGGATGAAAACACGTCAAAGGGTGGAGGAACTCTTGAGAGTCAACGGCCATCCAATAAATATCTTAAGGATGTATCATGTGCGGGGACATAGAAATAATCAGACTGAATACCCGATCGCGCGGTTAAACCATTGGGAGTGAAGGACTCCTGGCCTTTGTTAGGGCATCCTTCTAGGAGAAGGTAACTCAGGTAACTGGGATAACTCCGACATAAAACCTGCGGCTCAGTGGTTACCGATGATGTTGACTTGTTCTTCTTTTCGGATTATGGCTGCTGTTGCTTAGTGAGTGGAATTGACTCAGTGCACAGCCTTGCCTCACTTTAAAAAAATCTCTTCTTGCACATGCATTGCACGATAACAACATTGATTAAGCTTCGTGCAATGGCCATACTCGATATCGAGGGGGCAGCCACCATATATTATTAGTCGTAAGACACTTGCTGTTTTTACCATTATTGCTTTTGTATTTCACGTTTTTGTATTTCATTATTGTTTTTTGTTTTTTTATATTCGTGTGGCACCGTCCGTTTTGCTGTCCCTGTGTTCGTATGCATTCGATCCTTCTTCCAGGAAATCTACGCTCCTAGCTTAGTTTTTCTAATGTTCGTTGCTTAGTTTTTCCTGGAGGGCTGGCCGGTTCTAGTAATCTCAAGATTAATCAGCCGAAATTACTACGATGATCCGGTTCTTGGCTTCGAATGTCCTGTCTGTGTTTGTTGTATCGTCTTCTAAGTTTTTATGCGTTCTTGTCTCAGTTTGTATTTTTCTACATATCATAATATATATATATAATATATATATATATATATATATATATAATATATATATATATTATATATACATACATATATGAGTGTGTGTATGTGTGTGTGTGTTGTATTTGTGTGCATGTAATATCTTCTGTTATCTATTTAGTTACTGGAGAACATTTTGGATGTAGAGATAGAAATACCTGGAAGAGGCTTCACAGGATCAGGTAAGCTCATGTAGACATAACATAAACACACATCCATAGCGCGTGCACATTCAATATATATATATATATATATATATAATATATATATATGTATATATAATATATATATATATAAATCAAACTGCAAAATAAAACTCATATAAACTCGTGGTGCATAAGGCAATTACATCGTCCGTAGCAGACGATCCTTGTCTCTTAGCGATATAAATACGACTGCTTTCATGCAGCACGGCTCCTTATGAGAGATACTCTCAAGATAACTAACGTACGATTCTGTTCTCTAACACAAAATCCACGTTTAGGTGGATATAAAGATTGTCTTTTCATATTAATACTGATGCTGTCGCTATTAATTGTTTTATGCATAAAAATATTTATCTATGATATATGTATGTGTTTCTGTATGTGTGTCTGTATGTGTGTCGGCATGCACATTCATAACCTTATATATCCATCAATTTATTTGCTTTCATAATTCAAAGTCTCATTTTAAACCTTTATCCTTTTTAATAATTCTCCATCCATACCAATTACACTCACACAACACCACCATCAAACCATCATCCACATCTCAGGAGTCGGAGATCCTCATTTCACTGTCAGCATCCGTGGATTGAAAAGACCAGTTTGTTTTGATTTACACGGACATGATGGCGACGTTATTAATTTGCTGGCAGACGACACTGCAAGTAAGTAAAACAAAAAACTCTCGTAATTTGCTTCAGTCTGTAACAATGTGTACAATCCAAATCTTCGTCAGCAAACTTTCTATCCTCTTTTAAAATTTATTCCCGTTTAAATATTGGTGTTCTGTTAAAACAAATTTACTGCGGTATTTACCATGAGAGAAACACTTACATATGCTTCTGGTGCAGAAAGCACGCTGCTTTGATTATATCGCCGACGGAAAGATAACTCTTCACCAACTCCACCATCGACAGCACCAGATCAGGTGATTTCGATCATTCTTGATCTCATCGGTGATGGAAGCTCGACTACTAGAGATAGCAGCAGCTCATATCTTCGATAACAATCACACCTGGGCACCAGATCGTTGATCCGTTAAGAGTTAACGATATAACTCTAAAGTTAACTTCAAGAATCATTATCGGACTAATTAACTTCCGTTACATTTAACTTCCGTTAACACAAGCCAACTTGAGGTAACTTATGTTAACTTCAATTCAATGAGGTTAACGTGTTTTATAGTTTTTAAAGATATTTTTAGGTAGTTTTAGAGAAAAACTGAGGTATATATATGTATGTATATATATATATATATATATATATAAAATATTATTAGAGACAAAACCACTATTTTGCAAAACAAACAAGGAAAGACTTAATCAATACAAAATTTTAATAAATAGTCAAAAAAAACGCCACTACAATTGTTTCTTGTCTTGATCGACAATCTTCAGGTGGACTTCCAATAAGTCAGTTTCAAATTATGAAGTCATAATTGAAACTGACTTATTGGAAGTCCACCTGAAGATTGTCGATCAAGACAAGAAACAATTGTAGTGGCGGTTTTTTTGACTATTTATTAAAATTTTATGTATTGATTAAGTCTTTCCTTGTTTGTTTTGCAAATAGTGGTTTTGTCTCTAATAATATTATATAATATTTTACTATAAAATTGGATTTAATCCTAAATCTGATTTTTTCCCTGTAAATTTGGATTTATTCCCTAATATTTATTATTATATATATATATATATATATATATATATATACACACAATAATAGCTATATCATATATCAAAATAATATATATAGTCCCATTTAAAGTGGCAATTATTTATAAATAATTGACTGAAAAATTATGAGCAAACCCAGGCCTGAATCGAACCCACAAATCAACACTAACACGGCTCTTTATGCACCCGATTAGGCCAAACGATCACCCGCTAATTTCAGCCAAATTTTAGCTGTTCAATATTATTATATAGTTATTTAAGGCTTAGAGCTGGCAGACTGGTTAGCGCGCCGGGCGAAATGCTTAGCGGTATTTCGCCCGTCTCTACGTTCTGAATTCCGCCGAGGTCTACCTCGCGTTTGATCCTTTCGGGGCCGACTAAATTAGTTACGCGTTGGAGTCGATGTAATCGACTTAATCCCCTCCCGTAAGCTGCCTTTGCGACAAAAATTTGAAATCATTATTATAGATTTATTATTATATTAATAGACTTCCATTGTCGGTCTATCTCCGTAACTTACAAAGCGATAGAGTTCCCGATTAAGCGTAGTTCCTCAGCTTTTGTTCAACCTGTTCTTGATATTGTCCGTTTGTCGCTTTTATTTCCTGTCTTTTGATATACTAACTCTAATTCTCCTTCCATGATAATGTTTTCCAACCCTCTGCTCCGTACAATACAGCCACTCCTCTATGTATTTATTTATTTATTCATTTATTTATTTATTTATTCATTTATGTTGTTGTCGTTGTTGTTTCAGACCTGTATGTCAATGCGAGAATTATCAAAGCCAGCATCAATTCTAAGAAAACCTATTTAGGAGAAATAAGCATCATAAAAGCACATAAAACGTGGGTGATCAGCCCAGACCAAGTCGAACGTACAATATCTGATCAACTGCAATGGAAAGATATCGATAAAATTAATATGACTAATGCAGTCAATGTGACGTACGAAGGTGATCAGATTAACCAGATTGACAACTCATCGATTAACGATATATCGATCAGACATTCTGGTTACAGAACTTTAACGTTGACGACAAGCAGCAAGAAAGGTAGAATCGAATTTTTATTGCGACGTTCTAAAACTAAACATCAACCAATTAAAATGAAGTATTTGAATTTCTATCTGACCGATTCCACTGGACTGAGTGACTCCGATCACGGACTGATTGGTAAGTAGACATATATTACATGCTTAATCAAATAATAATAATAATAATAATAATAATAATAATAATAATAATAATATAATAATAATAATATAATGATAATAATAATAATGATAAAATTCAATAACAACAACAGTAATAATAATAATCCTTTCTACTAAAGGCAGAAGGCCTTAAATTTGGGGGAGGGGACCAGTCGGTTACATCGACCCCAGAGTTTCACTTGTACTTAATCTATCGATCACGAAATTACGAAAGACAAAGTCGACGTCGTCGGAATTTGAACTCAGAACGTAAAGGCGGACGAAATGTTGCCAAGCACTTTGCTCGGCGTGCTAAAATTTTGCCAGCTCACTGCCTTATTATTATTATTATTATTATTATTATTATTATTATTATTATTATTATATAACTAATAATAATAATAATAATAATAATAATAATAATGAAGCCAGCAATTGCGGGGGAGGACGTAAGTGGATTAATCGACCCTAGAGTTTCACTGGTACTTATTTTAATAAGCCCGAAAGAGAGGACAGGTAAAGTCGACCTCGGCGAACCTTGTACACAGAATGTAAAGACGAACAAATGCTGCAAAGAAGAACAAAAATATTAAGAAACAGTTGTTGGTAAAATTACATGTGGAATTTGGGATGAAACAATGGCCCTCATTGCTGCAGAATTCCCAAGTGGTCAAGTTATGAAAAAATGGAATAAGCAGAACAAAATGACGTGCGTTGGAAAGAGAGTCGTTGGAGAGGTTACGGGGTGTGTGACGAAAGATCTTTGACAAAGAAACCAAAATTATACTAAGAATAGTTGATGTGAAGAGCAAATATATATATGCATGTGTTTAATTGGTAATTGGTAATTGGTAATTGGTCATTGGTATATATTATTTCTCAAGAGCGATATATAATATCTGTGATTGTTAACTATTTCTCTAATTTTCAACAGGTCAGTTTATCAGTTGGAAAGGAAATATAACGAAGCTCTACATGCAACCGAATGGAAAAATCCAGTCTTGGATCAAATTAGAAAACGAAAGAGAGAACCGAAATCGAACCTTTACAGCTGTTTTAACACACAATCGCCGATCAATGTATTCGCATCAGCAATGTTGGACAGTTTGGAAAGAAGGCAAATATTTCATTAAAGGAGAATATGAAGATTACTTAATACATGGACTTCATTCTAAGCCATCATCGTAAAAAGGACAAACCACTAACAGATAAAACCGAAATATTCTTCAAGATACTATGTTATGTACGAATGTTATATACGATCATATAAATTGGGAAACGGTAGAGCGGCAGGAATGCATCAAGTGAAATTTTGGTGAAACTGAGTGGAACTTGGTTTCAGGAGGAAATGCTCAAAGAAAATATCGATGTATCTATCGATCAGGATTTCTCTTTCGCTCTTTTGTTATTGACTTCAGTCACTTTGGTGTAGCCGCGCAGGTGAAACGCTATGCAAACGATAATCGTATAGACGCGTGTGCATGCGCGCATGTCTGTCTTTGGATATATGTATGCATGTATGATACACAGCCACACCCGCACACAGACGCGCCGGCACACACACACACACCACACACACACACACACACACACAGACGTATGTATATGATGCCAGTTGGTCATAGCGGTACCAAATCACCAATTATTAAAACTCTATCAATATATTTATACTTTACGGTATTACTAAAGTCTGGCTGTGAGCAGATGTGAATAACCTTAATTTTGCCATTCTGCTGGAGTCTCATGTGCACGCACGCATGCACGCACGCATGCACGCACGCACGCACGCACTACGTACGTACGTATGTATGTATGTATGTATGTATGTATGTATGTATGTATGTATGTATGTATGTATGTATGTATGTATGTAAATATATATATGTGTATATATATATGTATATATATATAAATATGCATATGTATCTGCATTGATATACATACGTTTTGTTGCAAAACCCGAAGAATGAACGCTCAGGAGTTTAAATAAATGCATTTATCGTTTGACACATAGTTGCATGACTTCAAGTTTCACAGACGCACAAATTACATCTGGTCTTTCGGGCGTTTAATACTGACTAATACTAATAAACACACATATTGTGTGTGTCTGAGGATCGTTTGTGTGTGTGTGTGTGTGTGTGTGTATCTAATGATATAAGCGGTTGTAAGTCCTAACGAACCATGAGTCAAAATGATCGGTTGCTTCTACAAAACTCATATCCATCGTATTCCGGGTGACTCTATTACTACTTGTCGACAAATCTCACCCCTGCATATACACACGCAGAAACGTGTGAAATTTATAAACATAAACATATTTTTTTTCTTTAGATTTGTACCTTTATATTATATATTGATGTATTCCAGCCAACTGCTACCTGACACTCATTCCACTTATACGTTTCGGTTGGTTTTCTTTTGCTATTGTCTTCTTCAAAGATCGTAATCTCGTTCGATTTACAAAAATTATTATCAAACATAAAATATGAAATGGTTGGTAACGACATCTACTGTTCAAGTACCAAACTGCATTGCATTATTTACCTGTGTTGGACAGCTGAATAGGCATATCTTTTCATAGATCTATTCACTTGATTCATGGCGGAACAGCAACAACAAGAATGGTTTCAAACTTTGGCACAAGGCAAGCAATTTCATGGATAGAAACAGATCGATTACATCGATCCCGAAGGATGAACGGTAAAGTCGAATTCGGCGGAATTTGAACTTAGAAGGTAAAGTCAGACGTAATACTGCTAAGTATTGCACTCGGTATGCTAGCGATTCCGCCAACTCACAGCTTTAACATCAACGATAATAATAACTAAGTTTATAATACAACGCAATGCCACAATTATTATTTTAAACTCAAATACTTGTAGCAAAAAATTTTGTAGTGTTTCTGACCAAGAGATTAATTCTTCATTACTTCGTTTTATTTAATTATGAGGGTATATCTCAGTTTGCTGAAGGCTACAGTAACTGTAGCCGATAACCAAATTGGTTGTACTATTCATTGAACTATGAGAAAAGGATCATCTCCTAAACTTGTATCAGAGACTGGCATTAAATCTAAAACAAAACTTTGATCTTTTTAATGAGTTATGTTCCCTTTCTTGCAGGCCTATGTATATATGTTGATATGTGGACATAGAATTTTACAAATATATTCTTCGGGTTTTATGCTTAAAATTATGCAGTAATAGAGAAAAAAATGCCGGTCTTACATCCATGCCTTTTTTTCCTGAAATCTACGTAAGATCACTGTATGTGTATGTATGTATGTATGTATGTATGTATGTATGTATGTATGTATACATGATACATAATATATGGTAATAACACCACACCACACAAACCCACACACCACACACACACATATATATTATATATATATATATATGTATATATATGTATGTATATATATGTATGTATATATATGTATATATATATATATATATATATATATATATATATATAATATATATATATATATATAATACATAGGGCAATAATAAATTATTATTATCAGTGGCATTTCTTGTGGTTTTGAGATTTCTACTGCTCTTTCTAGCACAACACTTTCCTATTTGGAAGCCTCTTATTGTATTTCTATATGAATATATATATATATATATATAATATATATATATATTATATATATATATATATCACATACAACCCCTATTTCAATTTATAGATAATATATATATATATATTATATATATATATATATAATATATAATATATATATATATGTATGATGGTGTGTGATGTATTTATATTGATATAAGTTGATGAATTTGTGTTGCGAGGGGACGGAATGTGTCGCAGAAGAGGTCACAGATACGTAACGAAAGATTTCCGGACAATGGATATGAGTTAGAATAAGAAGAATAATAAACGAGTAAAGAACGAATATATACTGATATGTATTTATATTGCAAAAATAAAAATGACCATCCCGAAATACAGCAATACACACACACACACACACACCACACACACACACACACACATGTATACACATATATGTCACCATTACTGGCCACTGTTAAAACCTGTTCTATTGTCTACAGCGACCAAAACAACCAACTCCACCACCAGAATTCCTATATAATCGCAGAACATGCTAAAAATAAGAGTGAAATCTTCGACCAAATGATTAAGTGAAAATTCTTAGCGTAATATAGACTCTAATACGCAGTATAACTATATAATAATAATAATAATAAAACTCTCAAAATACAAAGACCTGGAAACAGAGGTAACTAGAATGTGGAATCTAAAAACAGAAACAATTCCTATCATAGTAGGTGCATTAGGCATGATAAAAAAATACTCAGACAAATACATAACAAAAACACCAGGACTTACAAACACATATAACATACAGAAAATTGCACTACTAGGCACTGCACACATCCTACGCAGAACACTTTCCATACAATAACCATCAGAGCATCACAACAAATCACAGCACATACCCAAGGCACACAGAGCTGCGCTCGGTAGTGAAGTGAAAGCACGCTATAAAAATAAAACTACTGAATAATAATAATAATAATAATAATAATAATAATAAAAATAATAATAATAATAAACGCAAAATTCAGTCAGTCCGTCACACCTGGGACCCCTGCAGCTTAGTCTACATAGACATATTATACCTTTTCGGAATCAGGATGATGCCGGAATTGAAAATCTGACTTTTATTTGGTTCCTGAACATCCAACATTGAGTTTAGATGAGAATTTGTTATATGCTAACAATTGAAAATTCAATTTTAAAAGAACCCCCAAAATTTGTGAATATACAAGTTTTTCATTTAAACTGAATTTAAATTTATACAATTTTGGTAGGGTACCAATAAATTCTTTCTTATTAGCCTCTTTAGTTTGGGGCTACAGGCTCAATTAGCCCTCTGCAGGAGCTAGCTGAGAGGTCCACACGGTGAGTGTCTCATAAGCTAGTATATAAATGGGGGAAGAATGATGAAGTGGTGGCTAGAATGCCTTTAATCATCCATCTACAGTGTCGAGGCTGACCGGTGGATGGTTGAGCTTTGGGACATATAGCAGCTATATGGAGTAGACTGGCAAAAGGTTGAGTACGTGTGGTATTTAGCTACAGTCCCTTACGTTGAAGGTTCATATCTGCTCTTCATTCTTTCTGGGTCGAGAAAATAGCATTCGAGATTTGGAGTCAATTCCTATAAAACTCGGAAGCTGTGAATGAATTTACAAAAGAGAAACAACAGTACGTCTTGAGAAGCCACGACCGTGTGAATGTAAGGGAGGTAAATTAATATGGCAGGGGAGAGAACTAAAGTGGCAGAGATTCCTTAGCACTTTTTATAAATTGTTTTGTTTGTATTCATTATATCGCCTTTTCTTTTCCAATAAAGCATTTTACACAAAATGTATCGTTCGTTTTTGTTTTCATCGAAATATACTGAATTACAAAGTATAAAATGCAAATAACTTAATCTATGAATAAATTAGATAAAGAGTGAATAAAAGTCTTTTGTACGATCTCGATTAAATAATCTTCTTTCAAAACACATCTTGCCAATCTGGTGCCACAAAATGTCACCCAATCGAATCTTTCCTCTGCTCTCCAATGTATGCAATTGTGAAGATGATCAGCGAGAGTTAAATGTTAAATAAATAAGCTTAATTAAATAAATTGAACAATTTCTTAACAGAAATAGATTTTTTTGAAAAGCGAGAAGGAAAATAAGAATTCTCATTTAGAAGTCGGAAGAAACAATTTATAATCTGCTTTCTTTTTCACTCCAAACATTTCGAGTATTTTATGATTAAGACAAATTTAGGTTTAACCAATGCATAAAAGATATATCCATGAATTTATTACTTTTCAACATGGGATCAGAAAGTAAATAAATCAATTCAGTGCAATTTCTTTTTTTCTAAACATTTAAAAAATGTATTGAACGATTTTAACCTTATCAATTCTAAAATGTGGTTGATATCAATGATTAATCGCTTCTTATCTTTCATTTAAACCTTGAAATGAATATTTTAATGAACTTTTTAACTACTGCCTTACTCATAAAATACAGGAAATGTTCGGAGTGAAAAGAAAGAAAAAGGACGACAGATGATAAATTTGGATAAGATGAAAAAAATATTTGAAAGAAACGAGTTTTATTTCAAAGGTCCTCCTTTTCACTTTTCTTAATTTTCTCTCGCATTATGTCTGTCTGTCGGGTTCTGTGTGTGTGTGTGTGTGTGTGTCTGTCTGTCTGCCTGCCTGCCTGCCTGTCTGTCTGTCTGTCTGTCTGTCTGTCTGTCTGTCTATCTATCTATCTATCTATCTATCTATCTATCGATCGATCGATCACTATATATGTTGGAAAGTAGATAGGTCGATCGATCGATCAATAGATAGATAGATAGATATGCGTGTGTGTCTGTGTATGTGTGTGTATGATATATAACAATAATCCTTGGATAGAATTTATAAATAAGTAATGCATCACTACACACGTTTCCACGAATCACGTGCCTCTTAAGATCACGGAAACGCGCGTAGCGATGCATTAAATGTTTAAGAATTCCATCCAATGATTATATTTATCCTACATTATATCGGTACTGCACTATGCAATCCCAAAAACCTTGTTCATCAATCAGCAGCATAAGACTGTGACCGGCAAAATGGAATAGGAGAATTATTTGCATTTTCAAAACGCTTCCCTTAAACAAATTTAAAGCATATACATACATATATATATATATATATATATATATATATATATATATATACTTGGAAAAGGATGTGTGGCGTTCGATCATATAATAATATAAATATATAAATATATGCATATATACATATATGTACATGCCTACATCTATATGTATATATACATGCATATATGGGTACAGGACATCAAAAAGAAAAAAAAAGAACGTTGAACACAATGAGAAACGAAAGCATGAAAACAAAAGCATGGAAACGAACTTTCTTTCAAACATCGAAAAAACAGAGTACAAGAAATACAACACAAGGAATATTCCCCTTCTTCAGTTGTCCCTGTTTCGTCTACTCTGCGTTTCGAAGGAAGGTATGCACATACATGTATGTATTTATATGTATATTTTATTTATTATTTATATTATGTATTATATATATATTTATATATTTTATATAATATATATATATTATTTTATTATATATATATATATATATATATATATATATATATATATGAGTAAATATTTATTCTTCAATTATCTTGTCCTCGTTTTCGTTTCTTCTTTCCTTTCCATGAATTACTTCCCCTTCGTTCTCTGTAGTTTCTTCCTCTTTATTTGTGACTATTATGCTGTTATTACATGTAATCGCTGCTGCTGTTGTTGTAATAGTTGTTGTCTTTGTCATTGCTGTGTTCAAGGCCTCGGTGCCTGAGTTAATTAGATGTTAATTAGAATAAACTTCTTATTGATAGATCGAGAGGTCAAATGGAGAGTTCTCTATAACAATAAACGGCGTAGAATCTGTTCGTAGAAAATATAGTTAAAATGGCTGACGATCATTACGACAGAATGAATTCAGTCCTTGGATGTTGCTCTTCGGCTTACATTATTTCTTACTTTTTGTCTTTGTGTGTGTGTGTGTGTGTGTGTGTGTGTGTGTGTGTGTGTGTGTGTGTGTGTGTGTGAATGCGTGGATGTGTGTGGGTGTATGCATGTCTTCAGCTGCATTCCATTTGAGAGATCTACAAAATAAAATGCAGAGAAATCTTAAATATCTCAAAAAATATTCAAACATCATTTAAATTGATGCCGGAATTTATACTTAAAATTAACCATAAGATTTCTATGTCACCGTGTTTGTGTTTTTCCTATGCGAGGTTGTGCATACATCTGTGCCTGTATACATGTATGTATGTATGTATGTATGTATGTATGTATGTATGTATGTATGTATGTATGTATGTATGTATGTATGTATGTATGTATGTATGTACGCATGTATGTGTGTCTACGTGTATGTATGTATATATGTATGCTTGCATGCCTGTATGTATGTATGTATGTATGTATGTATGTATGTATGTATGTATGTATGTATGTATGTATGCATGTATGCCTGTATGTATGCGTACGTATACATAGCATAAAAATTGACAAAGTTCTATATTGGAGCTGCGTTCGAAAAGTATCTGAGAACCTGTCTTTCCTTAACGCTTTCCTTCCTTCGCATACAAGAAAACTTTCACGAAAGAAATTTTCACATCAGCTTTGGGCTCTTACGCCTAGAATACAGACGTGTAGTGCGCACTCGTCAGATTTTGCCAAAATTTTGGTGATACTGAAGCTAAAACCGTGCAGAAAAATTAGCAGACTTTTGATGATAGTGTTATGGGCAAATCACTTCTAACATGGCTGCTTCTCAGTGAGATCAAGGCATACTCACGAAGGCCTTCTGCAAGCTGATTAAGAAGTTTCGGCGAATAGTCATGGAAAACCCTGATGTAACAGTTTAGGAAATTGCTCATGAAATGAGTAGAGTCATAGGATCAGTCCATTCTATTTTAAGAAAGGATTTATGTATGCAGAGAGTATCGCCGAAATTCTTGCCCAAAGTTCTAGCGGAGAAGCTCCGCATAGAAATCAATGTACTAGAAATGCTGGACTGTACAAACCACGATCCAGCCTTAATGAAGATCATCACCACTATTGATGAGACATAGGTTTACGGTTTTTGCACGAAGTGATTTGTCATCTTGAGTGAAAACGAAAAACCGACGAACACGCACTCCCGTTTGTGTCGCAGGCGCAACAGCCGGGAACTAATGTGGCCAACCGATGCGAAAATATTCACGCGTGTGCAGGAGTGGTGAAACATATTTTACCAGACCCACAATAATAAAAGGCAATGTCGACTCTGATGGTGTTTGAATTTAGAATGTAAGATAAGTTTCCTATATCCTATTATTTACCATAATCCGCTTTCTTTCTTCTCTCCTGCTTCTTTTAAGATATCACGTTTAAGCTAAAAATATTAAGAACCTATTGTTGATGTTATACTGAGAACACATAGAAATATAATAATGAAATGGAAGTATAATTAAAATAGTTAGCTCTGTCTGAAAGGAATTATTCTTGGAGTTAGAAGCGGGGATTTTTATGTTGATGTTGTTGATAATGTTATTTTGCAGTTGATGGTATCTTCGTATCAAGTTCCATTGTTATCATAAACATAGAGGATTTTATTAAATGAAAAATCAATATAGGTGCAGGAGTGGCTGTGTGGTAAGTACCTTGCTAACCAACCACATGGTTGCGGGTTCAGTCCCACTGCGTGGCATCTTGGGCAAGTGTCTTCTACTATAGCCCCGGACCGACCAATGCCTTGTGAGTGGATTTGGTAGACGGAAACTGAAAGAAGCATGTCGTATATATGTATATATATATGTGTGTGTGTGTGTTTGTGTGTCTGTGTTTGTCCCCCTAGCATTGCTTGACAACCGATGCTGGTGTGTTTACGTCCCCATCACTTAGCGGTTCGGCAAAAGAGACCGATAGAATAAGTACTGGGCTTACAAAGAATAAGTCCCGGGGTCGATTTGCTCGACTAAAGGCGGTGCTCCAGCATGGCCACAGTTAAATGACTGAAACAATTAAAAGAGTAAAAGAGAGAAAAGAGTAAAGAGACTAATAGTAGAAACATGTAAACTTGCCTGTATTGGAGCGACCAGAGCTAATTCTTATGAAATTCGTTGAAATAGGATAATTCAGCCCTTTATGGGTATTTCGGAAATCTTAGAAATATCTGATGTTCTTTGTCGACCGAATTATAACTACGCTTAACAATATTACTAGGACGGCCGTTCCTGTGACGTGCCCTCCTTTTTTGCTCAATCATTTTCGAGCGTACTTTTTCCATCATTAAGTATATCGCACGTATATTGTTTTTGGGGCTTGCGCGTTTAAATCTACTGAAAGCCGGAATGCGGATAACTACGTTCCTCCGCGCCCATTTCTTTACAATTGAATCAACCGTATTGCCGTCTAAAAATAAGAAGAAATACCGGAAATCAACAGCTGTCAGTGACATTTTACTTTCAATGAGAAACAAAACAACAATATTCAGATTAATGACTTGTAAGTTCGTGTTATTTCGTTATTCAAGCATAATATACAATAAAGTATAGTAAATGTTTTTATAAGCCAATACCACGTTCTACTGTGTTAGCAGTGCTCTTTACATTATTTCTACAGAAATAACATTGACAACACAAATTTTTTTTGCTTCAACGTTTCGTATCGGGACGTTAGATGTAAACAGACAATGAGATTGACGATAAAAGTGGGTAATGAGCATATATGCCATATTTCGGGGGATTCTTCCCCTTCATCAATACCCATCTAACCCACTCTTACCTCCGAACACATTGCTTATACAGCTACCGCATGCAGCCATGTTAAGTTATTGGATATACCGATTTACATTAAACGCATTCCTGGAGCAGGTATGTAGACATTAATGACTTGTCGGCCCGTGGTATTTCGTTATGCAACCATAACATGCTATAAAGTATATCCAGAGTCAACAATTATACATCGAGGTAGTGCTGCTGGACCGAGAAATGTAGGAAGTGGATTCTGTTGCTGCGACCCTGTTTGGAACCCGACCAATAGTAAAACGGTAGAGAGACGTTCTTGGTGGAGCCGCTATGTATCGGCATTGAGAGGTCTCAGCTCTACTACAACGGAGATGTGATTAAGATTTCGAAGAAAATCATCGCAGGAAAGATTCCTCAAGCCGCGCTAATCGGCAGAAGACTTAGGGGTAGACCAAGAATGAGATGGTTGGATGATATGTAGGAATCCAGTCGCGATTTGTAATGGCGGTTGCTATGTATGTATGTATGTATAAACATGCATATATGAAGATGTATATCATGCGTAAGTGTATGCAACAGTGTGTATGTCTGTATGAAGAATACCAATACACACACATAGACATGAAAATATCGAACACGGAAGAAAAAGTGTTCAATATCAGAAGTGTAGGTAACATTTTATTATATAATTTATGTGGAAATTCTAGAACCTGCGGTTTCATGCTGACAAAAGTCTACAATTTACTACAAGAATTATCATTAAGACTAAATTGTAAGAGAATAAGACGAAATTTGATGTTGTCGTTGTCAAATAGTAGTAGTAGTAGTAGTAGTAGTAGTAGTAGTAGTAGTAGTAGTAGTATACGAAGATGATCAAAAAGGAAAATTATCATTTAACCTCTCTTTTCTGTCACTCACTTTTTAATATATCCGTCAATAGCATTCGACATCCATTCTATCTCGAGCCATCCTAAAGATACACGTCGCTAACCAATCATATTTGAAAGCATCACGGAAGAGTAAACCCATCAGTGAAGATGGTTAATAAAAGTTAGGAATAAAATTGGAGAAAATAACTTTACCATCTTGCTCTTCACTGTTGATCGTTCCCCAAACTAAGGCAGGCAGGAATACCATGAGGTACAGCGGCAAGAAAATCTTCATTTTCGATATATTTAGCAGCTTCAAACTATAAAATACAAAAAAAAAAGAATAAGAAACAATATGTGTGTGCGCACCTATGTATATGTATATACTAACATACACATATGTATATATATATGTGTGTGTGTGTGTGTGTGTGTGTGTGTGTGTGTACACTTATACACTCATGTTTACAAACACCCACATATGCATACACACGCGTGCGAGGAGAGTCTAGTGGACTTTAGTGCAAATGGGGGTTGTAAAAGACATTATCTGGTTCAAAATTCTGAGAAAACTGAAGGAGAATACGAAAAATAGGTTTGAAAATCTCAATATCCGTCTCCCGACTCTGCTAGACAGAGAATTCAAAATATTGACCAGTGATAGTGAAAAATATAGCACATCATAGATACTCAAAACTTTCGTCTTGTTCGATACTGTACAGCTAAGTGGTAAACTTAGATTTGGTGGGCACCTAATCAACTTGGAACCGGCGAAAGACTGGTGGCGCTCTATAAACTGCTATTTGTTGGAGTAGTAACGATGTTGTTGAATGAAATACAGTCGTCGAGTAGAATAATGTGACTGATTTGTTCTAGAGAATGTTCACGTTAGGTGAGGGAGGGTATTGCCTGTTTCAT